>NW_008659755.1:59013-60949 GCF_000695815.1 Acanthisitta chloris | reverse complement strand
GGAAGCCAGGTAGAGTGCATTAAAGAAGAAATGATATAGTGGAATGGGGTTTATGAAGAGAAGAGCAGTGTCTGGTGGTCTAACCGTGAAACATTGTCTGACTGAAGTATGTTTAATCTTCTGCTACATAGACACCTTCTAAGCAACTTATCTTCTTATGGGATATTTTTAATAGCCTTTTGGAAGCAATGAATAAGGCCTTTCTCGGTGTCATGCAGTGATCTAGCATACTGCAAATCATTCTAGCTACTAAAGGTGCACAGGCCTCAGGAATTTCACATTTAAAATAAATATTTGCTCACTGAGTCTTACTTGGAGTTAGCCATAAGGCAAGGTACTGCTCCAAAACAGCACTTTGTTAACACAAGTCCAATTTAAATAGATTTTTTTAAAGGCGACAAAATTTGGATTCCTATCCAGATCAAAAGCATCATTTGATTTGAAGGCCTTTTTAAAAACACACAGCAGTCACAGATTATAGCTCAAATTTAGTTTCAAATAGATGGTGGTCAAACAAGAGACATTAATGTCTATTTCAGGCATAGCATTGAGATTAGCCATCTTTCTCATGAAAGGTATATCCTTGTCCTAGTAAGAACCAGGGGGATTGTGGAGGAACAGAACAAAAACTCATAGCACAAGCCAACCAAAAGGTTTGCCAAGTAAGAAGTGTGACCCTGGGTTCTATCTCTGCTTTCCCTCCTCCAACACAGATCTGTGGACTTCAGTCCAAGAAGGTGGTGTGGAACAAGCCCCTTTGATATCATGGCACAGAAGATGATGAAGGTGCTGGGTGGCTCTTGTGCTTCTACCTTCAGTTTGTGGTCCTGTGTGATTCAGAAAGGGATCTTGTGCTGGTGCTGATGATACATGAGTGAGCAGTACAACACACAGCTGGAGAGCTACAAGCAACAAGGTGGATGGATCAGACACACCTGGGCCCACATCTCTCACCTGGCTGGTAAGCTGGTTTCACCCAAGGAGAAGATCCATATAATTACAGGCACTCAGCACCCATGGTCACTTCACACATAGCTGTCATTACCCAGCTAGGTCTGGAAGAGCATCTTTTCTAATCAAAACTGAAAGGGGCATTTATGAAACCAGCCTTTTCTTGTCTTGCTCCTGTTTTGGGCCATGACACAAAATCAACCAAAAGATTGCTGGAGTTGAATACATCTGAGCCAATTGCCCTCAACTCACTTTATGACACAGGTAGAGAAAGATCCATGTTAGGTTAGTTAGGCTTCCACTACTGCTGCATGCTGACACCTTTGAAACAAACCATTGGTGGCAGGCTACTGGTTTAATTGCCACCTTCAAAATGGGAAAATAGTGTTGCTTGTCTCCGCTTCCCAAAGGTTATGCAAGATTTAATTCATCCATTCATCTGCTCACTCCTCTTGTAAATGGCTTTGAGATTTCTGAAGGGTAGGAAGTTAGAGGGTATGCGTAAGGTCAGGTTAGATCACCCACCCTTTGTTATGATGCAGCTCTGTGTGATCAAGTTTTAGAGGAAATCTTTTGCTCAAAGCAGTGCTAAACTCAGCAGGAGCGAAAAATTTTGCATTGCCTATAAAGTAATATTTCTCTTTTGGCATACTCTCATATGCTCATTCCTCATAAGCATTCATGTTATTACTTCTGCTTGCCTTGAGATCTCAGCTGTAAGTAAAAACACTGCAAGAAGAAAAACAAAAGAGCTTTCTGGACTGATGTGTCATTTGCATTTTTAGTGCCACTGTCTGTGTGTGTTGAGGCATAGAGATTTTCACTGAAAGTTGATTTGGGCTGAGAAATATATTTTTTCCTGCTATGTCTTCATCTTTACAGCTTGTACTGCTCTCCCACTGCAAGCCCAGGGACTGCCCAAGTGCCAGCAACACCTAAACAGTGCTTTCACTCTAACTGCCTCTGAGGCCCTGGTGGTGTCAGC
>NW_008659755.1:48949-58987 GCF_000695815.1 Acanthisitta chloris | reverse complement strand
GGAATGCCCCAGAGGAAGCATTATTGTCAGGAAGCATTTGCATATGTTTCTTCTTTGTCTGTGATTGGTGGAAGGAACACAGGCATGCTGGCAACTTGTGAAGCCAGGCGAAGCACCTGCTTCAGTCACTCCAGCTCATGCACCTCTCTCTACATTCCAGTCCAGGTGTTTTTCCTTCCAATTCGGGAAATGAGGCTTGAGCTGCGTGGCAGGGAACTGTGGGATTCCAGTAGCTGCCTGCCTTCCAAACAACCCTGCAGCTGCCGGCTAGGATGTGCTGAACCCAAACTCATGCATCTGGTGAGTCCCGAGGTCTCCTGAGGGGGTTGAGGCATAGGAACAAGATGCCTTGTATGAGGTGTCCAGATCCCCTCCTTTCTGAGGGCAGTGATGCTTTGCCCCAACACAGACCCTTCACAGGGTCTCTTTAGACCTTTGTGCACAGTGGAGCTCTTTCCCAGCACTTAATAAGAAGGAAAATAACAGCATCATGTTTTTAACCAAGGCAATTCTGCATTGTTACCAAGCTTGATTGCCATCCCTGTTCTTAGCTTCTTATGGTAGGACCACTGAGCTGCATCCTTCACCACATGCACAGAGTCCACACTGGCTTCACTTGGGCCCTGGCTCATGCCCTGGGTGTGGGTGCTACCAGAAACACAGCAAGGGTCACAAACCTTTACTCTTTTGTAACCCCAGGATAATACAAGTTTATAACCACTATTTGAAAATGAAATTATAATATTATGCTACTTCTGAGAGTTTTGTTAGGCTTTTCTTCCAGCAGGTTGCACATAATGTAGTTAAACCAACTACAGTGAAGTAATGATGCATGTACAGGGTCACAAAAAATGGCCAGGATAGGACTCAGATAGAATACATGTCTCTTGGCTATTCCTGAATGTGTGTGATGGTGCTGGTCTGAGAGCATCCACTTCTCTGTGAGAGCAAGTATGTACTGCTTGGGTACAATTCGCTTTTTGTAGGTGTGGGCTCTGGCTCTTGGCAAAGTTCCTAGAGTTTGGCTTGCTTCTGCATAGCAAGCTCAGGCAGTGCTGCTAATGGACTGAGTTTTTTCAGGGGAAAAAAAATCTTTTCAGCTGAAATTACCATTAGGAAACTTCTGCTGCCAGGCTATATAGCATTAAATGTATATGTATTTAAGGGACCGCTGAAAGCAAGTATGTACTGACATGAGGAAAATGTCCAATGAAATCATGATGCACACTAACAATGATCCAATTTATTAACGGTAAGTGACATGGGAAGGAAGCGTTTGATGTGGGACCATCTGCTCGGAACTGTGGCAGTTCTGCAGCGTGGGGCGAGCCAGAGCACAGGAGTCGTGAGTAAGCAAGGGCTCCCTGCTGCACTTTGACGCAGGTGGCTCTATAGCTGTGAAAGGAGATTTTTGAAGGACATGGGAGTTTACTAATTAAAAAGATAAATCTCCTGAATTGCACTCCTATAATTACATTGTCATTACAGCAAACGCAGCTAAATTAACTTACAGGAGCACAGCTTTTTCCTTGCCCTGTTATGTTTATGTACAAATCCCTTCATGTAGCAGCCCCTTGACTGCTTTGTTGGCTTGTTTAGTACCATATGTTTCATCCTGTACACTCCAATGGGCAAATACAGTCATCTTAATAATCCCAATAACTATATCACAAAGTCCAGAACATTGATTTTGGTCATATGGTGCTCCGTCTCCACAGTGACAGGAAAGTCTGACACACTGCCTGAGCTCAGATCACCTGTCAGAACTCATCTTTTCTCCTTAAATTCTTGTATTGGGTATTATTCTGCCACAGCAACACACTCAGACCTTTACTTCCTGCAGAGCTCATCCATGATTCCTCACAACTCAGCATTGTGCCTTGGGATGGTTGTGCAAGGTGACTGTGATTTAAGTGAGGCTGATTTGCACCATGGGAAGCAATGCTGGTTTGCATTGAAACTGGGGAGGGAGGGAAATGTTTCGGGGCAGGTGCCAAGGAAAGGAACAGTAATACCAAAGCCCCAGGCTTTGCAATGAAAAACACAAGCATGGTTAATGGCTCAGTTTCTCCTCCTGTGCCATTTGGGTGATGTTGTCCTCACTGCTGTCAGCCTGTGAGCTGGCAAGAGGATGAAGATGCTGTGCCTCAAAAAGCACCATGTGGGACAGAGAAAGGCAGCACCTTGTTAAATGTGTTTAATATCAAATGCTGGGAAAAAAAGGGCATCTGACTTCCACTGAAAAACATACATGATACAAATAACAGTACATTTCTAGCCCTTTTCCCTGCAAAGATAACTTTGAAAAGCTTGATAGACTTAAACAATTACTTAGCACCACAAGAAAGGCTCTGAACTAGACTTGGCCCAGGATGGGTCTGTAAAGCAAGGTTCTGCTGGAGGATGCCAAATCCATATAACCCCTGGAAGATCTGTTTTAGCTGTGGGCTGCACACCCTTCCCTGAGGCAGAGAGAGACATCTCAGGAGGTGGGGTACTGCCTAAGCAGGAGACACCTGTGTCCAAGCTGTCGCTCCTTCCCAGTGGAAGCACAACCTCCAATTCACATGCACTGAGCAGGGCAGCACTGCCTGCCCCCATTTGCCAGGGATCCCACCGCTGATGAAACCTCTGTTGATGCCTAGCTTGGCCCAGCTGCATGACCTGAGCCAGCAGCAGAGAGCTCCAAGCAGTTTTGGAGCAATTCAGGGTGCAGAAACAAGATTCTTAGAGGCTCATCCACTGGCAAGCACAGTTTCAAGGTCATCAATGGCCAGAGCTGAGCCAGGAGAGAGGCAAGCACTGAGCAGAGCTGAGCACTACCTCCCTGGCAGCCAGGCAGCCTGAGGGCAGTGGCTACTGCTGTTGACAGGAAACATGAGGCTTGTGACTGAATCCTGCCTCCCTATCTCCTTTGAGCAGCTTTCTGATGGAGCAGAGAGTGGAGCCACTATTTCAAATCCTTATCAGACTCTCTGGGGTCACAGTCTGTAACAACATGAGGGGTTAAGAGTCACATAAATTTCTAATCCCAAGGCTTTTAAAGGCCTGGCACTAGGGAGGAGCTCTTCATGTTGCTGCGTGGAATGAAATGTCAGTGCTACAAGGCCACCAAGTTCCTTGTACATCTTTGCAAATCTTTCTTTTCTGAAATTAAGCAAAACAAAAGGATGGTATCTCTCGCTGTTTGGCTGGCTTGACATCCAGCTACATGTCAGAAATGGCCATAGGTCGGTCAAGTCACACCCATACAGGGGCAGATGCCCCCACTCTCTGCACTCTTTCATAGACATAACATCTTGGTCCTGGGAGACAGAATTTTATGCCTTGCATAATGTACTGTTAATAATTAACAAGATCAAATGTTCCACAAGGACAGGGCTGTGGATTAATTATGGCCTTTGGAAGCCAGGTTTCAAGAGGACTGACACTGTCCTCCATCCCTTCTGTTGCCCTGCAGGAAATGTGGGTGGATGGAGAGGAGAGAATAACAGGAAGGAGGACAAGGAAGACACCAAGAGGTAACAGTTCATAAAGGATCTGAACCTGCCACACCTTTTCCAGCATTTAGCCTTCTCTAAAATTGACCATGGGCGAGTTTGATACTGTTATTCAATGGTTTGCGCTTCAGAGGATCTGTCTGCTGAGAGTCACCCTGGGAGCTTCCTCTAGATAGTTTTATCCCTAACTTCAGGACAAGTATCAAAGGCTGAATGTTCATCTTCACCACTGATGCCTGGAATGGCATTTTGTCTTGGGTGACTTTTGTCTGGTCCACTGTCTTCCAGAGCTTCACTCTGCATTCAGTGATGACAACTGCAAATAATTTCTTCTTCCATATACCTTTTCCCTATGGGACTCAGGGAACAGAACCATCATAAAGAAGAGCAGAGAACTCACCACATTTCCTTTTAACTGATAGAAAAGTCTATACACTGCACACTTCATTGCCCTTCAGTGTCCATGATGAAAGTAAATATAAGAAGCTTTGCAGAACTGAAGGTACACAGGTACCATAAACTGGGTATTCATGAACACAGATTTCAGTTCCCCTGTTTCCAGGAACCACACACAGAAATCAGACAAACAACAGCTGTGTGTGCTGGTTTGAGCTGAAGTAGAGTTAACTTTCTTCATAGAGGCTAGTATGAGGCTATGTTTGGGTTTTGTGCTGAACACAGAGTTGATAATGCAGAGATGTTTTTGTTATTGCTGAGCAGAGCTTACACAGAGTCAAGGCCTTTGCTGCTTTCTGTACTGCCATGCTGGCAAGGAAGTTGGAGATGCACGGGAGACTGGGAGGAGACACAGCTGGGACAGGTGACCCAAACTGACCAAAGGGATATTCCATACCATAGGACATCATGCTCAGTATATAAGGTGGGAGGAAGAAGGAGGAAGGGGGGACATCTGGAGTGATGGCGTCTGTCTTCCCAAGGAACCGTTACACATGATGGGCCCTGCTCTCCTGGAGATGGCTAAACACCTCCTGTCTGTGGGAAGCAGTGAATTAATTCCTTGTTTTGCTATGCTTGTGTGTGCAGCTTTTGCTTTCTCTATTAAACTGTCTTTAACTCAACCCATGAGTTTTTGTAGCTTTTACCCTTCTGATTCGCTCCCCCATCCCGTTGGTGTGGGAGTGAGTGAGAGGCTGCGTGGTTCTTGGCTGCTGCCTGGGGTTAAACCACGACACTGTGCCAGCCTCTGGCTTCATATTTCTGCTCCATAAGTGCATCCAAACAGGTTAACAACACAGCCCAGCACCAGCTTTTCAGCTCTACCTGTAAATAACCTGAAATTACCAAATTGTCCTGCTGTACTCATTCCTCACTTGGCAAAGCAGAGACCTTTGCAGTTCCTTATGCTGCCACTATATTTGTATGCAGTTATTGTATCTCTGCATTGCCCATCAGTCCTCCTCATGAATCCCACATTGTTAGCACCATATGGATATAAAATAAAAAGTGATCTGGCATACAGATGGAAATAAAAGAGGCAATCACAGGTGAAAAGTCTGCTGTGTGGATAAAATAGAAATAGGATGCTGGGCTGAAAGCAGTCACTGATGGCATTGTTCTTGCTCATTCTTCCTTCCTGCTGCAAGGCACAAGGATTGCTCCTGATTCCCACTGAGCTGTGGGGTAAATAAGGTTCGATTCAGAATGAGGAAGTGCCCCAGGGCACAGTATTCTCCCTAGTTGCCTCTAATCCCTGGAGGATCCACTTTGCATCTGTCCTTGGCCAGGTGGTGAGGGCTTTCCCCTCTGCTCAGCCCTGCAACCAAGCTCAACAATGCTGACTGCTGTAGGCAGTGTCAACACATTACAGAATCATAGAATAATCAGAGTTGAAGGGGACCCTTGAGGATCATCTAGTCAAGATCATCTTAGTCAAGACATTCCCATCCTCTCCCCACTCCTCCCCTGACCCACCTGTATGGGAGGCTCAGGAGCCAGGAATTAGAAAGGCAAGCACCTCTAGCACAGTCACTCTCCAGGACTTACTATATCCTACATGGCAGCATGGTAAATGCTCATGCCCCTGTCCTGTTGTCACATGAGAAAGCTGCAGAAATAACCAAGGTGCCTGGCGGTTTGTATGGTGGCCGAAACCAGGTTGATACCCATCACAGATGGGTAAGGGAACTCTTTCCTAAGGGAAGTGTCCATGTACCGAGGTATGTGTATGCTGCTATGCATACTCAGGTAATGCAGTTACTGTCAGACACAAAGACTGAAAATATAAAAAGGAGAGGAAGTAAAGCCAAACCTTTCCATGCTCAGCACCATTCAGTGAAGCAAGTCATGCATTCAAACATGGCTTCCAGCCTGGGTATTCTCAGAGTAGTTTTTTTTCTTATATTACTTCTCCATTTTTACTCTGTGTATTTTTTTAGCAGTAACCCTGGAGAAGGAGTCACAAGTTCGTGTTTCTGTCATGCTATCTTGAGCTGTTTCAGGGACCTCTTAGAGAGAACACCTTGCTGTAAGCCTTTGCTTTTTAGCATATTTTCCTTCTGGGTTTTTTTCCTGAAATATATTTATGGGTTACTCCTGAAGTAAGAGTGCATTTGCATTTCTGTCATGCAACAGACTTCCCTGTGATCTGACCAGCACCAAGTACTGTGCCACTGCAGGTACATGATTACCACTGCTAAAGCTGGCTAAATGAGTCCTGGCTCAGGAATTTGCATGCTAAATTGTGTCGATACAGTGGAAGATGCTGCCTGCCCCAGCCAGGTATTGCAGAAGTGTGCAAGGAGCAACTCCACACCAGATATTTGGAGTGTGAGAACAAGGAGAACCAGGTTATCTCTAGTAAATGTGGCCATGATGGCCAAGTGTGGTCATCTTCCCACTCCCTAAGGGGAGGAAAGAGCTTATGATGCAACTATCAGGAGAGTGGAACAGGTACACTGTCTTGCAGATTTCCATCTCTCTATCCTCCAGCACATCCATGACCTTGTGTGGAGACCAAACACCACTGCCAGAGCTTCTCAGCATATTGTGGGGATCTTTGCAAAGCCCCAGGAAAGGGTTTCAAGTATGCACACAGTTCTGCCCTGAGTATTGCCTGTTGTTGCTCTTTGCCAAATCACTCATAGAGTCTGGCTCTTCTCAGACCTATTCAGCTCTAGCTTTCAGCCTGTATGGTCACAGCTCATGAGCAACTTGATAAGCCAATGTACCCCTTCTCATAAAGTATTTTTAAAGACAGAATACAAAAGAGTCTGGAATATGTTTGAGACCTGTGCATTGGAAAGTAAAAGGCTAGAGAGAGAGAAAAGGTAAAATTTCACTGTCTTGAGTTTGTAAAGACAAAACCACACAGAGCTGTCACTTAGCAAGCAGCAGCAGGCTGGAAAACTTCTATTCTTTTAATATATGTGCTGCAGGTGTGCAGAGCTCCATAATTAAGAACACCACCATATTGAAGACATCCACCAAACCTTGATTACTATAGATGATTCTCCTCAATTTAAATTCAGTTGAATCTATATTTAACAGTTTTTTATGTTATTGCTATTGTAATACAAAAGTTCTTGGCAGCTGCAGGGACCAGGGAGAGCTGGCTGACTGAAAAGCGAGGAAGCGTCTAGCTCTTCTTGCGCATCCTCTCCTCCTAACTCTTGCTTCCTCTCCTGCCAGAAGCCCACACACTTCTCTCAGAGGTGAACTACATTAGTACTGTAGCAACTCAATCTGGCAGAGTATATGAGGTCTTACAAATTGTATTTTAGATGTACTTTAAGCTGAACTGGTAGTGTCATTTATTGTTGACACTACCTCATGCTTCAGGATATAAGCCCTTTTTTCTCTGCTGATTAAAACTTTCACAAATGCTTTAGGTACTGAATTTTTCCATGCCCCTGTGCCCTTTACACAGTGAAGGAGGGATTCAGCCAAAATGTGTTTGCTGTCTTTGAAAAAAAAAAACCAAAACCAAAAAACCATAGCCAAGCAAAAATATTCCACTAAAAATTGCCTCTTTTTGGTTTGGTTTAAAGAACCCACAGCATCATAGTTCAAAGTCAAAGCCTGAAACCTGCAGCAGGAACTGCCTTTTGTTAGGGACAATTTTAATGTTATCATTCCCATAAAGAGCTGTCTCAATTTGACCATAATGTGTGTTTGATGAAGGTCACTAAAGATTGCTAGGTCTTGGTTAGCTGTGGGAGGGTCCAGCCTTGGGAGAGAGTGACTTTCCCATAGTAGTGGGTCTGCACTCACAGCAGCTTTGGCAAGCAAAGACAAGCTGTGTCCTCCCCTGCAACATCTGGCTGCCTTACACCAGTATTTTGCCTCATGCTGAGTTCCTTGCCCCACTACACGTGGCCCCAGAGGAGCTGATGGGGCAGAGCTCCTGCACAGGAGGTTTTTGTGCAGAACCTCTGTACCTCTCAGATTCTGGAAGACCTTGCAAGACCCTCTGGTGCCTCACAGACCTCAACACATGGTCTGTGCTGCTAGGGCAAAGAGACAGCTGGACTACGGCAGATGACCCTCACCCTCTACAAGCCCAGTCTTCCTACTTAGCATCCTTCTTTGGGTCATGGTCACTAGAAATGAGAAACCTGCCCCTCCTGATCCCTCCAGCTACCTTCATGCTAGGGTATGAAACAAGGCCAGGGTGTGTGTGGGAGAATTTCTGATTGCTAACAGACATATGAGCAATCCAGCCTTGCTAGCAGGGCCTGAGCAAGCTGCAAGCTAAGCTATTCAAAGACACTGCTGTGGCTGGAATGTGAGAAAGAAGGTAGCAAGATAAGCAGCTCCTGTGTGTGTGGGATGCAGGAGCTGCAGATGGTTAGAGATGGAGAACAATGGTTGGGGCATCTTATGATTGATAATGTTAATAACCAATTATGTTGTGTGTCAGGTGGGCTAGCAATAGTTGTTAACCAATGGTGAGTGGGCACTTATAATAGATAGGTATATAAGAATCACTTAGATAAACAATTAAGGTCTTTTTTGCACGTGATTAATGGTGGCTGCCTCTTAGTACGCTAACTCCCGCAGGTGTGGACTCAAATACCTGCATTTGATCATCTGCACACAAATAATTTGCATGTTCTTTGGCATGGCATCAGTCTACAACCAACAGTATCTGGGCATGTTCAGTGGCATGTGCCAGGGATAGCTCCCCATTTGCAAACCTTCCCAGTGGCAGTAGAAAGCTTTGGTGGGCAATGAAAGCACTGCTGTGTCTCTCAGCCTCAAGCTGAGAGAAGAAGCAGGGAAAGCAGGAAAACAAAAAAGGCTACAAAATCCACCAAATGTTCCCCACCATGCACCCCTCATACATCCCTTGCAGAAAAGGGGACTCAAAGCATAAATTCCAGGTACTCAAAGACCAGAAGATGCCTGTGTGAACCCAGTTTTCCCTTCTTCTTCTCTCATTAATAGCATACAATCTTTAGAACCATTTATTCAGTCCTTGTAGCACACAGTGTATGGACACCTTGTGGATGCATCATGGCTGAGGAGAGAGGGAGACACTTTTGGTGAAGCAACTGTGTAGAGAATGAGCAAGGGAAAGGACTTCAGGAGGACAAGGAGCAATTCCATGGTGGTTAACTGCTCTGAATACTACTGAGGAGCAGTAGACTTCAGTCCCACCTTTGCCACAAGATTCCCATGCAAAGCAAAGGTCACTATACTTTCTTGTTTTCCACGTACTTACCTTGAAATTTGGGCCTGGTTTGCAGCAGACATGAGCCTTCAGAGCCACACAGCTTTTCCTTTTGTTTCCTCTTCCTCAGTCTCACAGAGCTGCTCTCGAAAGAATTAATTGATGTCTGAAGTCCTCCCATGTCATATCGATGTGTCCCATAGAAAAGCCTGGAGGAAGCATACAGCCTCTGTTTGACAATAGTGCTTACACAGCAAACTGCAAATGAGGCACGGGGCCATGTAACGCATAAAATAGCAGCCAGTTCAATAGTGCTTACACAGCAAACTGCAAATAAGGCACGGGGCCATGTAATGCATAAAATAGCAGCCAGTTTCTTCTGATGCTACTTCTGTCTTTTCTGAGCACTCAAGCAGACAGGGGTGTGTAAAAGCAATTTAAAATTTCTCTTCCTTGCAAAGCCTGCAGGAAATTTGACAGCAATAAGGAGACTGGTGCTCTAGGCCCCTGGCTTGCTTGCCAAGCTTTCCTCTTCTTCCTCTCCCTCTCATAATCAGAGCCATCATATGCCTTGTCTACCCCTTTGGAGCAGGAATAGGCAGGGGATGGCCTGTGTTGATACAGGTCTAAGCACAACAGGAGCCCCAGACAAAAACAACTTTCAGAGACTACTTCTGGTGTGATTCTTCAGTCTGTCCTGTGCAGGCACAGGAGTTGCACATCAGTGACCCCTGTGGGTTCCTTCCAACTCAGGATATTCTATGCATATCCTAAAAGACTGGGATAATATAAACATGTATGCAAACCCCATACCAGACTTCTCCCTTTTGTGCAATTTCCTCTTCTGTTTTCCCTCTTTGTTTTAGTGAGTCTGTAGCCCTGCAGTGTTGTAACTCAGATCATCTT
>NW_008659755.1:0-48906 GCF_000695815.1 Acanthisitta chloris | reverse complement strand
TGGTGGGGCACAGGGCTGCAGCAGGGCAGGATGGGCATAGGAACTGCGGCAGCTCCTTGTGCTGCGTGCAAACTCCTGGAGTGAGATTCGAGTCTGACAGCTTGAGGAAGACGAAATAAGAGCCTCAGATCCTGGCCTAGTAAAACTTAACATCTCTTTGTCTTCAAAGCACTTAATAAACCTCAACCATTTCACCCTCATAATACCATCCTGAAGAAGGTGAGGAAGTTAAAGGCTCAGAAAGGGCAGAGGTGAAGGAGCTGGGTACTTGTAACTGATGTTAGCGTTTCTAAAGCATTCAGTTCCCTCTGAAATGCCTCACCAAAAGTCATATTTTGAGATGGGTGCAGAATGCAGCTGCAGGCTTGCATCAGGGCTTCAGTAGCGCTTCCTTCCCTTGGCTGGAAGACGACTTCTGGGACTATTTGTCTCCAGCTCAGATTTGCACAAGGAGGCAGCATTGCCACCTTTCACAGGTTCTGCTTGTCCCTTCTCAGGGACAACTCCTAAGGCTTTTTTTTTCTGCAGTCTTCCCTGGTTCTCAAACTGGGAAACCCCCTCCACCCCACCACTAAGAGGCACTGACCCCCCTGCCCTGTGCTGAGCTTTATTATACAAGAGCAGTGCTGACACCAAAAACCCCTCACAGCATGAAAAAAGTGCCCTCTGGCCTCTGGCTCACCCTGCCGTTGTCATCGAAACATTTCCTCTCCACAACTTGTCAAGCTGTTGCACCAGCAAAGCAGAACCTTATTGTTTCTTCCAGTTTCCTGCAGCCTGACTGACTACATGCACAAAATGGGCTGTCACAGGCAGTGGCCAGGGACACAAAAGGGCCCATGCTCTTCACGGGGGCTGTGTTACCACCTCCCCACCTTGTTCAGCCAACAGGACACCAGCAACAGGAACATGCTCATGCCAGGAAGATCCAAGACAGGGCAACAAGTGCTCTGCAACCCCTCGCCAGCTTGTTTGCACCCCCAAGAGAGGAGAGGCTTTGGATTTTTCTGTCCTGTGCTTCTTGCTGTTTGCTAAGTTGACCCCTGTCACTTTCAATAACCTATTTTTTTCACCACTATATCTCCCTACAAGCCTATGCGAGTGTGTTTCCCTTCCCAGTCTTCAGGGTTTCTTTTATCCCTGAACGCAGGGTGCCCTCCTGTCCACTCCTGCCAAGCACTGTGAGAGCTTGCCCAGTGCGTCTCTCTCGCCAGCACTCTTCTGGAAGAGCTGCAGGTGGCATGAGGATTAGCTTTCTTTGTTGAAATAGATGTTGTGTAGCAGAGTCATCCCCTGACACATGCTCCCCGGAATGGTCACCTGAGCAGTGTGGGATATTGTGCTCTCTTTTCTTTGCACCGAACAGTTTATGTGAGGAGGAGATGTGCCCACACACCCAGCACAGGACAGCACAACCAGGATAAGCCTCTCTGTCTTCAAGTAGCTCACAGGGAAACTTTGCTTTTCATTAGCAAGGAGGGCAGGATCTGTCTCATGGCGGCTTTGTCCTTCAGACCAGGGAAAAGGCCATGGCTGAGAGATGTCAGAGGCAACTCATCCCTTTGCAGAAATGACTGGATGCCTGCTGGCCTGGAGGTGCTCTCAGGGGTCCAAGCTTGGATAACAGTGCTGTGATCTGAATCAGTGCTAGCCCCTTCCAGGATGTAAAAGTCTTGCTGGCAGTGCTTAAATAGGGCACCTGTTTTCCTCCCTCAGTCCCAGGCTGACTTAATGGTAGTGAAGCAATTTCTCTTCCACTCAGTAGCAAAACTCCTTCCCCTTTATGCACAGCTTGGCAGTTGCTCACGAGTGCCAAGTCCAGGATTTTGGCTTTTGGGAACGATAATTATATCCAAATAATTTTCCATTTTGTGGAGTGCATCCTGAATGTGCAGTCCATCTCAGGGCTCCTCACATAACACCTGGGGCCATTATTTTCTCCCATGTTCCTAGTCATCCCAAGAGGCTCCTTCAAACAAAGCCGCTGACAGCCAGGGAGGCTTTTTGTGAGCCTGACTGCTCTGAAGTGGAAACTACATTTCATCTGCAGTTCCCAGAGGTTCAGGGCACTGAAAAGGAGAGTAATTTGGGGGACACAAGGGTCTGCTGGCCCTTCCAACAAAAATCCCCAAAAGATTCCCACAAAAAAGACCAAACCAAACCAAACCAAAATTTCCCCAAAAAAAAAAAAAAAAAAAAAAAGGAAGGACATCACCAGGAGCTATACCTCAGTGGGACACAACAGGTTGGATGGGATTTGGGAATACTGCAATACAGGCAAGGATACTAAGCAGAAGGGGAGAGAGACTGCCAAGCGTCACGGCTTTGGTAGCAATGTGTGGATTCAGCAACCAGAGAGGCTCCCCTATTTTCTGGGTTGATACAGTGGACTGTACTGCAGATTTGGGAGTAGTGAGACTGCCAGTCAGAGAGACCTCCCTTCTCTCCACAGTGAGACTGGGAAAAGAGCAGTGGGAGACAGGGTTCCCCCTTCCCTGGCAGGGAGCTCAATACTGCTCTCAAGCAACCACCTACTGACAGCTGTGCTTGCTCTGTTAAGGAATCAGCTTAATTTGTGACCTGGCTGTTTATCTTTAAAAATATATAGTTGCCCTTCCTGTGCAGCCTTATGTCAAGGCACACAACAGCTCTGACCTGAACCAAAATACTTTTCACCTTCCAAATACTCAACAAAAAACCCTTCCCTCACAGTTCCTCACTTTGTCTGCTTTGGTGTGGTGTTTCTTCCTGGCAAGCTAAGCACAGTCAGCTGTGCAACTCCACAGGGAAAATTTTGCTGGCGTGCCTTGTGGTGCTGCACCCAGGCATCACTAAGAACTCTAACAATTCCTGTCATGACAGTGCTGCTTTCATCCAGATCATGACTTAGGGGTGGATTTTCAGAAATACTTAAAAATTGCAATGTGCAGATAAGAAGTGCAGGCTCTCCTGAAAATCCGCTGGGCACCTACCTGCTCTAAACCTTTAGGTTTCTAAATGCATTTGAAAATATTAGCCCAGAGATGTTTAAAAAACAGCAGCAACCCTCCATGGTACCCTAACTAGCTTCCAGGCATTTCTCAAACTGACCCTTGGCAGCTCCCAAATGGATTGAAATGCACTGCCCAGACTCAGATTTTTTCGGAAACAAAACAGCAGCTGAGAACATCAGTCACAGCAAAGCCTGTTTTGGCAACAGAGAGAAACTCTGGGTTAGGTCATGTGCAAATGGCACACACGTGATTGTTCTTTAGATACAAGCTGAAAATTGTTTATCTCATACAAAAAGGACACCTCCCCCATACCCTCAAACAAGTATTTTAAGAGCTTTTAAGTTAAAACAGGAGAAGGAGAACTGATTTAAAGGGGTTTTCATGTGATGGTCCTCTCACATGTCACACATCTCATGTGAGAGGGTGGGGAGAAGGGGAACACGGCAAAAAAGTCTCAACAGGAGGCCACATCCCCAAATACAGCCAGGCAAATGTATGTGTGCATGTGTATATATGTGCCTATGCATAAACACAAGCAGAAACCAGCTGTGCTTACCAATCCTCCAAGAGGTACTATTAAAGCAGGGGTTTTAACCAGGAAAACTCTATGCCTTTAAGCCAACAGAGACGCAGGCAGACATGGAAGTCAGGCAGGGCAAGTGACATCATTTAACAGCAGAGTGAAGGGAGAAAAGGGTGTTTTCCTTTACTCTGTCTTTGCAGAAAGGTTGGCCTCGCACAGTGCAATGCAATATAATTCTGCACGTCTTTTTCTTTTCAGTTTTGCTAGGGAAATGGCAGGATCCAGACAGCACTATGCTTACAGGAACTTCCATAACATAGACCCTTGTGCAACCAGGGTGTACAGTGAAATTGCTGATCCATTTCTTCTCCTGTGTGAGGCGAACACCTACAAACTGCCATCAATGTTTTTCATGGACAGCCAGGCCACTACAAGGAGCTGGACTATTCTGTGAGTTCACTGCATCACTGCATCTGCTTCTTGAACTGAGCTACAAGCTCAGCACATTGTAGGACTGCTAATAAAGACACTGGGTTCGCTGGGTAAAAATATCCAGGTCACAGCATCCTTGGAGTACTACTGCAGCCCCTTTGCCCCTAGGTCCCACCACTGCCCTATGTGATGGGCTATGTATGCAGTGCTGCACTGCCTGACTCTTGTCCCACTCACAGTTTGACGGTGGCACAGGGGTGTGGGCAGGTTCATTCCCCTCCACCTCCCACGAGGTTCATTTCTGGGAGGCTGTAGCTGTAGCTGGCCTCATAGGTGGGCCCCTGGCCAACACCACAGCTTCAGTGAGATCACTGTCTCAGTGGGTCCAAAATAAAGCGGCTGCGGCAAAGTGTAGAAAACTGTAAGATTTTTTCCCAAGAATGATCTCCTTTTGTTCCTTTTTTGTCTTTTTTTTAACAGAAGTATATTAGTGGCATATATCTATTCAACTATTCTAGCAGATATGAGCCAAATATACACCAGAAATCTGCGTCACAAGGCTATTCCTAGCAAATCCTACTTCTTTCTCACCATTCATTGAAGGTACACATCAATATTCCTGCATTGTCTTACTGCTACTCAGGCAGGGACCCTGTCTTTCACCCCCACATGCACAGCATGGCAAAGGATCAGGCTGGTGGGAAGTGCTGAAAGGCAGGGAGGCAAAGAAACAGGGTATGTTTCCAAACCCCATGGGAGCCACTGCATGGAAAGTCTCTTCCAGTCCTGGCAGGGTAAGGACAAAGGATTTGAACTGTGACACAGAAAAGTGTAAGAGAAAAAAAATCTGAGTAAAATCAGGAGTCTCTCATGGCTCCTCCTTAGAATGAGCTTTTTTTTGTTGAATTTTTCCTATTTATTTTTCACTATCCACATTTTGTTTGTGTTTTACATCCACTGTGCAGCCCCAGCAGTGCCTTTCCTGCTACAGGGATCCGACTTTCAGCAGCCACAGACCTATTGCCTTGCCCACCCTCGAAGCCACCTGCTTCCAGGGCCCACACATGCACCACTCTCCACTGAGCACCCCGTGGGGCCACCAAGTTCCCCACTGGAGGTGTGAGAACTGAGTTGAGTAGGAGCCTAGGACAAGCCCAAGTGTTTAATAGGTAAAATAGTGGTTCAGCAAGTATCTGATGTGCATAACTCAAAAAACAAGCAGTAAATCTGCTGTTTGGATAATGTTGGCTCCTCCTTATCATCTCAGAAAAAACACCACTTAAACCTCACAGAATCAAATTACTGTCTAGTTTTTTCTAGTGCCCAGTTACAAAAAGATGCAAGATTGCTGGAAGGCTGGATGGACACAGTACCTCAGCCCATAATTCCTTGAATCAGCAGTTATAAGTGTTTAGGAAGGATTTCTGCCATGTGACTACTGACAGAAAAACAGGCCCCTAGGGCTGAAAGGTTTTCAAACATCCATCTTCTGGGCTTCAGCTCTTCTGAGGCTACGTATTCAGTGGTACAGCAAAGGGCAGAGTGGTAGGGTCACCAAATGGGGACAAAAGGCTGAGAGGTGGGGAAAGCACCAGTACCCCACCAGCAGTGCCTGTTTCTGTATTTCCCTCCATGCCTTGCATGTAGCACAGCCATCTCTCCTTGGGCCAGGAGTAGCACTCAGGCTGCAGCACTTGAGGTTGGAAGTTACCTCTCTCCTTTTAAGGGTTTAAGGTTCAGTCTGCATGGGTGCCCTCAACAGTCATGGACAATGACTTGTGAAAGTCAATATATACTACTTATTTTGACAACCTGTTTTATGAAGATGACCCTGGATGGGCTGATGAGTCAATAAGCTTCAGAAAATAATTCCAAGAAGCTAAAGGGCCTCTGTAGATAAAATAAGATCAAACATGGGCTGTATCTCTGAGACCTTCACTCAGTTTGTCACTGACCACAAGTGCCATGGGAATGTGAGTATAGAATAACAAAATGAGCTCTAGATATTGGACTCTAAATTAAGGAAGAACAACTACATGACTGCAAAATCAAATAAATAGCAAGGAAAAGAGGTTTCCATTTGTTCTGCTCACTAGAAACCTCAGGGACACCTGTTGCATTAGTGACAGACCAAAATGCTTTCTATGTGCCTTGGGAAAATGGTATTGCACAGCAGACAAACCTAAAAGACCAATATGTGTGTGCTTAGTGTTGCCATTGAAGTCACACTGGCATGCACAGGAGAAGAAAGTCATCAGTAAGTCTGCTTAAGGAGAGAAAGGCAAAATCCAGGCCAATTAGCTTCTGAGGTAGCTCAGAAAATCTGGCAGCTGCTCAAGGAAAGAAATAAAGAGAAACACCAGACTGTGAGGGATCAGCCACAAGAAACACAAGCCAGTATGAAAATCTTTTCAATCCTTCTCTAAATAAGACCTTGGGAACAGAGTTAATCTGTCTGTTATTGATCTAATGTAATACTATTGCTGTTCCTGAGCCTACAGCCAGAGATGACTGTGCATGGGACTGGAAAATAGCTGCTGTGAGTCTACAGCTGTCATGAGGCAGAGCATGGACCAGCTCCTGGTCTGCACATCACCAAAGTGCTCCTGGGAAGAGCCAGCTCTGCAATCAGAGATGAGAAAAGCAAGGCTTTGAGTTCACAGATAGAGTAAATTCTTGACACCTGGAAGGTGACAAGGCAGAAGATGCTCCTTAATGTTTCTCTCTGACTTTGTGTGCCGGTTTGGGCTGAAGTGAGGTGGGAGAAAGAAGGAGGAAGGGGTGACACCTGGAGTGATGGCATTTGTCTTCCCAAGTAACCATTTCATGTGATGGGGCCCTGCTCTCCTGCAGATGCTGAACACCTCCTGCCCATGGGAAGCAGTGAATTAATTCCTTGTTTTGCTCTGCTTATGTGCATGGCTTTCACTTTCCCTATTAAACTGTCTTTATCTCAACCCATGAGTTTTCTAGCTTTTACCCTACAGATTCTCTCCCCCATCCCTTTGCTGGGGGAGTGAGCAAGTAGCTGTGTGGTTCTTGTTTGCTAGCTGGGGTTAAGCCACACCACTTTGGACTCCTAATACTTTATTGCACAGTTGGCTATATCAAGTTTTGCTCTCACGGGACTGCTGCTGAGTGTAGACACAGTAGATGCTGTGTATCACAATCCTCCATGAGGCTGCCGTCCGGGCACCTCCTGTATCTTGGACACTTCTCCTTCAAACCCCTCCATGAAGGGCCCAAGTACAACATAATTATAGAGTGACTTTGCAGGAAACAGCTTTTAACTAAGAAAGACGGGTTGAAACAAGGGAAATCAGTGAAATAGAGATGAGCAAGCTAAGTTCACACTGTAGTCAGAGACCACCTGACTTGTGTACTCTTGATCCCATGCTGCCAAGACAAAAGTCATGCTGTGGCAGAAGTCACAGCTGCCTGAAGGCTGCTATAACTTAGTGTGGGCTGCCAATATTCCCATAAACCAGCTACAGCAGATATTACTGCAAAAAGAAAAGGAAACTCTGTGAGTGATGTCCCCACTGTCGGGCAGAAAGAGCAGGGTGGGAGAGCTGTCCTTGCTCTGTGTCATTATGGAAACCAGTGTGGCAGTTCTGCATCACTGCAATGCTAGTCACAGAATAGTTTGGGTTGGAAGGGACCTTTAAAGGCCATCCAGTCCAATCCCTCTGCAATGAGCAGGCACATCTTCAACTGTTTCCAGTGATGGGGTTATCCACAACTTCTCTGGGCAACCTGTTCCAGTGTTTTACCACACTCATTGTAAAAACCTTCCTCCTTGTATTGAATCTTAATCAATCTCCCTTCAATTTCAAACCATTTTCCCTTTACTATTGCAACAATCTGTGTTGCAAAAAAGTCCGTCCCCATCTTTCTTACAGGCCCTCCTTCTGAGTACTGAAGGACCTTAATAAGCTCTCCCCGAAGCCTTTTCTCTAATTATGAGCTGTTGTTTGCATTTCAGTTTTAAAAATACCGAATAGCTTCAGCTCCTGGGCTGTTAGATCACTTTTAAGGCTTTCACACTCGTGGGATGCTGGGCTTCAGCATCCAGACAGAGACAGGTACTTCACACCACTTACCCTGGCATGTCAGAACAAGCTGCGTTAGGAGCTATGATTCAGACTGAAATTGAGGTGTTTACCTTAGGGAAAACTGCAAGGAAAAAAGATCCCCAGATTTAGAAAGCTTTTAACACCATAAATGAAAGCTGAGCTCACCACAACAGAGCTCAGGGTAAGTGCTGGCCGTGGGAATGTCCCTGGAGGGGAGGATGGTGGGGCAGGGGCAGTGTTTGGGAGGACAGGTGCATTGTTTCCCCACTTGCCCTGCACAGGAAGGCACAGGCAGGCTGCAGCTGTGAACAGCCAGCCTCTGACTCCCAGTGGGACTCTCCCCATGAGTGGGGGAAACTGCGTAAACAGCTTCTTGGGTGGAGTAGTCAGTTAATGATGATTTCAAAGAAAGCAACAGGGAAAACCTTACCCTTTTTCTGCTGTTCGCAGGACATCTAGGTTCACAGCCCCAGTGCCTGACTTGCCTTGGTGGTGTTAACTCTGCCCAAGGAGCTGGCCTATATGACCAGCTCTGGATGATTACGGTTCCTTCCTTCAGATCCCCTGAAGAGCTCCAGTGATGCTCACCCACTCCTTGCTGCTGGTGCAGAGATTAAAGCAGAGAGCCTGCCCATGTCCCCAGACTCTGCTGAATTAGCACTCTGTATCATCCCTTTCCCGAGGGCTATCTTTGCTGTGTTTAGGAGTGCCATTTCCTTATGAGCACAAACAGCTGCTGTGCTTTCCAGGGGAGAGCAACAAGCCATGCACGAAAGGTCTCAGGGGACAGGAGTCTTGTTTCACAGAGGAAAGGCAGACAAGAAAGCAAAGGTGTGAGTGACAGCCCAACCATCAGGTCTGAGGAGGGAGGTCCCTCTGCATCTCACTTCAAGAAATAGCTGAGGAAACACCAAGTGCAGAGCAGAAGCACTGACCTAGAAGATGCCTGTCACTTCTGCCAGGAAGGAGAGGGGATGTCGCCTTGGAAAGAGCTTGGGTGAAGCAGATATTTTCTTCGTGTTTAAATGGTATTTGGTGCCTCTGTAGCACGGCATTTGAAATATTCAGGTCCCTGCAAGCTGCTAATGAGCTTCACACTGTTGATTATTGCAGCTTTCACCTACAGATGAGCAACCACCTTTGCAAGTGAGCTGCGTGCTCACCACAGTGGTGGGCAAAAAGTTGTGTTGGCTTCCTGGGGTGGGCTGGGCCTGAGGAAATGGCAGCACCTATGTGGTGACACCATGACAGAGCATTGTGGCAGAGTTTTGCCCTACCATCTGTGACCATCTGACAGTGGGACCTCTCTTTTGTGGGAGATCCCCAAGGCTCATTCAGGGCAGGTCTGGGCTGAACTTAATGCTGCTATAAGTGCCACTGCTTTCTTTCCTAGAGCCCAGCAGTTTTGTGACTCTGATGAGGCTCAAAGCTTGCCAGCAGCTGGAGTAACCAGCTATGGAGGGCTGACTGGTGATATTCCCCTCTCTGTGCATGCTTTTATGTGTATATTTATGTGTGTCTTCATCCCACAGTGGGTATTGTTGAGATGCCTTTGGCAACCAAAAGAGAGTAAGGGCTCGCAGAGATGCTGAGAGAGAAAGAAGCACAGAAGAAGGGCAGGCAATAGCAGTTTTGAAGAAAAACAACAATTTTAACAGTAGCTGACAATCTGTTTGGAAAGACAGCAGGAACATTTGTTATCTTTTCTGCCAGAATGGCCAGGTCCTGGTTTATTGATGTTATCTTGAAGATGACAGAAAAGCGTATTAATCTACTTGAAATGAGAATCCAGGCTTTGAGAACAGCTGTTGTCACCTTCTGAGGGACAGAGTGATTGAAATCAATCATATTTTATAACTCACAGCAGTTTCTGTAAGCAGCTGAAAGATCCAACTGCCCCACTAGTACCAGGTTTCCCTCAATGGCTGCAATCTGGCTGTCAGAAGTTCCTCAGTTCAAGCTATCATTGCAGTAATGGTGGTATATGGACAGAACCACATGACCCCTCCACACGAATGTTTGACCAGATGTGCAGCAATGTGAAGATGAAGACCTGACTGAAGACTAAACTGAATTTTTCATCCCAAGGCTAAGGCATATATAAGCCAAGGTACTCCTGATGTCTGAAGAGTGAGCTAGAGGAAGGAGAAAAGACTTGGTTACGCAGGCTGCATGTGGAATGGGAAGTGACAGTCGAAACAACATAGCCATGAAGTAATTTTTTTCCTGGAAAGAGCCTCTGGAGTAAAGCAGGTCCAACTTCAAAGTGACAGCAGGTTGCTTAGGGCCTTGACAAGCTGTCTTCTGAACATCTCAGTTCAAGATATGCAGCTGACACTGCAGAAGGAAGGAATGCTATCTGGGGAGACCTGGACAAGCTTGAGAAGTGGGCCCACGTGAACGTAATGAGGTTCAACAAGTCCATGTGCAAAGTACTGTACCTAGGTCCTCTCCTCTCATCTCTTCTTCTCTCCTCCAAATTCTCTTTTCCTCCATGTGTAGATTTTACCTGGATAGTACTACATGTGAAGGTGGGGAAAACGACCAAATGTGCAAATGTATCCCAGAATCACACATTTTTCCTGCAAAGTAACATCTCCATTTGTATGTCTGGCAGCACTGTCTGTGCAATTCCCTTCTGGTTTATTAACACTCTCAGCTGGAGACATTGAAAATTCCTAAGAAGTACAAAAAACAAGACAGTTGTCTCAGCAGATACCAACCTCACATGCGATGCACATACTCTTCTCTATTGCTAAAGCCAAAAAGTGGCTGATTATTAACTCTTATCAACTTATTAGCATACATATGCAGAGATCCCACTCAAGAGACTCAAAGAACAACATTTTTGCTCATTGATGGTCCAAGAGCAGCAGAAAACCCCCTCCAGCATGCCTCAGCTCTAACACCTAGGGACTCTCTAAAGCATTCAGCTCCATGCCACAAAGGGTCCCATGTTTCCACTGGGGTTGTTAATCAGTGCTTTGCTATCATGGTGATGTGGGGCAGGCTGAGGAGAGAGAGTGCAAGATGAAAAGTGCCAATTACTGCTAGGTGGGATACAAGCTCCTGCCCGCCATTGCAGGGACTGGGGCTTTGTTCTTGCTTGCCTATTTAAAATTTTGACTTGTTCTATCTGTTCATACAATGCATGTCTTGCCAGGTGCACTGATATGGCTGATGGCAATCTGAGCTGCCTGCTGTCAGATGTACAGCCACAGCCTGAGCTGATGGCTCTGCTATACCTCTGACCCCTTCTGTCAGCAAAAAGTGACAAGGTAAATCCAGACGGTTAACAGAGAGATAAAACACCACTGTGGCCTGATATATTCGTGTACGGCAGCTCTTCATCATATACAGTTACTATTCCTGTGCTTATGAAGTACAAAGCACACAGGTATTAAGCATGAGCATTTTGTTACTTCCACAATCTTCTAGTCAAAATTACACCTTTTTTTATATTGGGCTAAAATCAGAGACTTGGAGGAACTAATTTTCAGTTGACACTGTGCTCTGAATCAGTTTTGGCTGAGCAAAGGCTTCTTATCCCTGGCCCTCACCTTGGGCATGCAAGAAGGAATACAGGAGTACTGAAATGAAAACCTCTCTACACCTGGGGTGATGCACGTTCTGCAGCCAATGGGGTCGAACACAACCATTTCATCAGCAGTGTCAGCTTTGGTTGGCTTTGAAGCAGGACACCCAAATGTTAGAGTACTTGGTTCAGGAGAAGGTACATGCAGAGATGTGAGGAAAGTAATGCAGTGCAAACCCCAGCCAGCTCAAATGTGCAAACCAGCCTGCTCACATACTCAGCCTGAGAGCTCCTCTGAGTGAGAGGCGCATAATTAATTAACTAGTCAATAAAAATATACATTTGGTTAATGTTTGGTGGTTACTAGGCATCATACAAAGCTCTATTTACCCAACACCACTAGAATGATAACACCAGAAAGACCTGACCCCATCCTGTTGACTGCTCACCTCAGCAGAGATACAGCATCAGGCTTAGGCAGTGCTGCAAACCTGTGTGGCCAGGTGCTCTGCCTTTCAGGAATGGCTGAAACAACCTAGACCTTCACTTTGGGGAAATACTTAATTTAAACAGAGATCTATTTTTCTGTTTCCCTCTGGAAAAGTAGTGTTGAGCCCTTCATTTCTCATTATATTGGAAAAGGGATGACAGATCTTCTTCATTTTTCATCAGCAGGAGTTTAGCAAAGTGGAATCTATCACTCTTCTGCCCAGTGCTCCCTTTCCCACCTGCACAGGAGTATCAGCTCTGCAACTGATGACCCTGGGAACTTCTTAGAAGATAGAAAAAACTAGTTACTTTTGTGTGCTGATGCCTCACAACTGAGGCTGCAGTAACTAAACATTTTAATTCTCCCCATTATATTTGCCTTGAAGAATGTTGTAGTATTCCTTAATAAGTTGTAATTTGGATAGGAGCAGCATGCTCCTGAATGCAAAGCTTCTCATGCTCTAATGCACTCACTGAACTGCAATATTCAGGGAACTGAGTAATAGCAGCAATGTATAATCCTAATTCAAACTATGTAGTGGAAGGGTGATCTCAATTGTGTTTCTGAACCTGTTCGCCATTAAATGTAGCTAGGACCAAAAAGACGCTCTTGGCTTGTTGTAAAATAGCCAGCCCAGACCTTGGCCTTACAAGTTTTGATTGCCCTTCATCAAACCCCTGAGTACATAGGAATGTGTTGGCTCTTTCCAGAGAAGCAATGGTTATCATCTATGCTCTGTGTTTTCTGATCAATTTATTACACCCACAGTAGCAGTTTTAATATATGACTTGATTTTTTTTCATTACTTTGTTGCTGTCTCATCAAATGGAGTTGATTATATTATTTATGGTTCAAATCCAGCCAGAGTTTTCAGTGTGTTTTGCATGGACTTGGTACACATGATTTCCTCAGTTATTGTGAATGGGGCAAGCTTTCAATCTTGGAGCAGTTCTGCCCACTTTGCAAGCCTCATCATACATAAATATGCTTTGTCATACCACACATCAGAATTTGTAGATGCATGTACAAATTTGGAAAAGGGATGGCCATATCATCTCAGCCTGTAAGCACAGCAGAATCTTAAACTGACCACAACTCATCAGACCTGATGCAAGAGAAACTCTTTGGCCGTGTTAGACACTGGAGGTCAAATGTGGCAGCTACTGTGCTCCATTTGAGTCTGGCCATTTATGAATCAGCGGGAGAGCCAGACCTGGCCAGTCTGCAGAGGGAGAGCAACACAAGTAACTCATGAGAGATGATTCACTGCTTCTGAGAATGCAGACATCCTGATGGAGATGCTGGTAGCACTGTACTGAGGAAAGAACTAAATTCACCAGGTGGTTGTCTGGATGCTCCTAAGGAAAAACACCAGACCTTACACTGCATCCATAGCTACAGTGCCTTTTGCTTCTGTAATCCAGGATGGGAGTGAACCAGAGGCTAAATCTAGCACAGCTGATTTGGTACATGTTTAAGTTGGGTTCATCACTTCCATTCTGAAAATAAAGCAAGAATACTTAAGCCAGGCACACATTTTCCCACATGTCCATTTTTGTGTGTCCATTACACCAGGTGACAAAGAAGCATGGCCACCAGTGCCCTGAAAACAGTCTCTTGCTTTTTATTTTTGGGTGTTTCATGTTCTAAACCGGTGGTTTTAAGTTACTCAAAGTCTTCATACTCAATAATCCCTACTTTGACCCCTATTTCAAATATTACCCAGAATCCTACACTGCCCTTCCCTCTCTTACAAAGGAACAATTGAGAAGATTCTGTACAAGCTAAACATATGGAGTTTCCTGGAGGAGCTTTTCTGGCACAGCAAAAGACCTAGTCGCCAGGACCTGGCCAATCTGAGAAGCAGCACAGTGCAAGAGTCTGTAAGACCTCATAGATTAAGAAACCAATGTTCTGGATCAGTGAAGGAACAAAACCAAGGCATTTAAACTTGTTAAGGTGCAAGATAAATTGTACCTGTAAGGTACTCACAGTGATTACAGCTATTATCTTACTTGTATCCCTTCAGATATTGCATAGCAAGCTACTTGGGAGATGATTATTTTTGAGGTTATTCTGTTAGTTTCATCCACTTTACCATACTGCATGCTGTCAAGACATGTTGAAGACAATTGTTTGTGCTGTACCACAAAGTCATTAGAAGTCAAACCAAAATACAGAGCCTGTCCTTACCCATGTTATTTCTCCACTTCTACATGGCCAGCACTGTGGGAGGCAAAGGTCCTGGTACAAAAACATGTGTAACTGGACTACAGTGTACCCCGATCCTCAACAGGGCAGAATCAAGCAAATCTGGCCCGTCCTTTCTTCTGGTAACTCTGTTAGCTTAAACAAGTAGTTTTCTACATTTTCAAGCAGAAGAGTGTTCAAGCAATTTATTCCACTAGACAGCAGTGGGCCTTCTCTTCCACACCCCCACCTGCCTCTGTGGGGCCGGGCTCCTTCATTTGGAGGCAGAGTGGTGCTCTTCAGACCAGCCCACTGACAGCAGCGCCCCACAGCAACAAAGGCTGCTGCCTCTGAAAGTCAGCCCAGATGCCCAAACCACAACCCAGCTGCCTGAAAGGTTTGCAAGGTATGGGCAGGCTTAGCTCTCTCTCCATCCTTCACCACCCCTTGTACCTGCAGGTGCTGAAATGGCCACATTAGCTTATTATTTTGGGATGATGCCAACTTTGGAGAAGGTTAATGAAGGAAAATAACATCTGTAGCTGTTTATAAGTGAGCTAATTCTAAAACAGATTGTTGTGGGTGAAGACAAGGTATATCTGTAGATCAGCATCTCTCCAGATGCCAAATTCTAACCATCTGCTATAGGCAATGATAAAAAAAATCCTTAAAAAAATAAATTGCTTGTACAGGGAAACATGCAGCAGCCCAAGTATATTGGTAGATAACAGCAACCCCCAGGCTGCACTATTTAAACAAAACTTAGGAAACTGAAGAGGAAAGCACCTCACAGAGCTCTTGCTTTATTTGAGTTCTTGTGTTTCCAGTACCAGGCAGAAGAATGATATGAAAACCTGTCAGTAAAAATTACTTGGATATTTATTTTTAAAGAAATGCAAGTCAAGATAGTAAATATGTTGGTTTTGCCAGCATACAGACATTATTTGATGGCATTGTCATGTTGATTTGAATCTTTCTTATTGCAGCCTACTGGCTTTTTTTTTATAACCTCTTTTTTAGTTACCTCCATGGCTGTTCACTAAGTGCTGGGCAGTAATCTGCATAAACCCTGTAGAGGCAGCACTCCTAGTGAGTGGTAGCAAAACCCTCATGTGTTCTACAAGGCTTTCACAGTTGCAGAGATGTCTGAGGACAGAGACCACAGTGCTAAACTAAAAAACTGGACAGGAGCTCTTCAGGCTGGCAGTGAAGAAGGGCAAAAAAAGAAAAGAGAAGCAAAAGAAGAAAAAAAAAAAGAAAACATTCTTGTGAACTGTACATCAATGAGCACTTAGGAACCCTTGCTAAAAATACTGTTATGATATTTATGGGTTTCTGCATAGACCCCCAAAACTTACATACATACTCTTAAGACACTGGACAGAATGTATTTTTCTGTTGTCAGATTGCATTGAAGATTACAACAAATAACTTTACTAATATAATATTACTGCCATTATTCAAGCAATTCCCTCTTTAGAAGTTATGAAATATGGATCATGAATAGACTCTGAATAAGCACATATTTTCTTTGTTATGTTAATGGCCTGGCTGAAGTCCACCAAAACAGGCTTATGTGTGTGACTGATTGCTTTGTTTCAAACCTCTGGATACTTTACACATACAGGCTGGAAAGAGGGCACCCAGCACGGATTGATTCATTTGATGCTACCTTAGCTGGGAGAAGAGCCCTGTTTGAAAACTGTTGTTTTAACCAAGGCATTCTTACACTACTGGAAATAATTTCATAAGACGCTTGGAGGAAAATTCTCCAAGTAACAGGCAAAGCGAGAAGTGTCTTTGGGCTCCTCCAATAAAATAGCATATTTCTTATGTTTACCAAAGCCTAATCCAGTGACAAGAGATGATTTATAAGTTACAGGATCATATGAATGAGCCAGTACCTCTAATAAGTTCCAGTTTCTGTGATATGAAAACCTGCCCAGACAATTAGAACACAGTTAAAGCACAAGCTAAAGCAACGGGTAACATTTCTAAAGGCTGGCCACTAAATTCTTTCAAAGTATGCCTACCACCTTGGTTAGGAAAGCTGCTGGAAATAAAATTTCCTCCAAGATTCACAACATTTTTACCTGATTTGAATAACACAGCAGTGCGTTTTCATTTTTTGTGCCTCCCATTTTGGTGTCCTTGCATTTTAGCCCCTCACCTGATCAGCACCCAGTGTGTTTTCTCCAAAAGCTCTTAGGATTTTGGCAAAGATTATCATGAACAATTTTATCTCAAGAGGGGACTGGGCAGACCGTGGAGCCAAGTCTCATGAGATGCTCAAACATCTGGAAATGGAGGACACATAAGGTGGCCAAAAAAAAAAGTAACTGCCCTCCAGTCTTTGAAAATTTCCATGAGGAAGTGAGATCAGTTCCTGAAATGCTTAAACAGCAAGACCTTTTCATCCACAAAGTAGTCCTGTGAACCCTGAGCATCTGCCATAGCTCTGCCAATTCTCTTTGGAAGAAATTCTCATGAGCTGATTGCATCCAGCTGGATTAGTAAGAGAAGCTACCCGAGGTGATCTCTCTTGCCACATATGATGTTCACCTCTTTACACGCACTTAAAATGAACTACCATAAACATCTGACCAGAGTCTCCAGTTCCCAGTGCTATGGGAATTCAGGCTGGTAAACTCACCAGCAGCCTTCACTTTTGTTTTGTTTTACTGATGTGAATTTGGAGTTTGTGAGAGCCTCTGCACTGCCAGCCCTGAGACAGCAGCACTGTGCACCGTCACGCAGGACACACAGAGCTTGAGCAGACAGTGTGCAGTGATCACATTTCATGCCTGAACTAGACAAGCACATTTGGGGTGAGCCTCCTGCCTGTAACTCAGTGTTTGCCTCTCTTTCAAGAATGACAACATAAATGCCCACTAGCATCAGTTGTGATATTGTTGTAAAGGCATTCTAAGTACCTAGCTGGAGTATGACAACACACTGCCTTACCACATCTAGGCTTCCAAAAGATTTGCTTCTTTCTTTGCTCCCTGCAGCTCAGGGAGGAGTGCAGGGAGTGGGGCAAGGAGGAGGAAGGAGGACTGTTGCTCTAAGCATGTAAGGTACAACCAAACACCTGAATCCTCCTCTTTCCCCATCCTTTACTTTATTCTCGAGCCAGAAGTAGTTACTGTGTTTCTGAGCACAGTGTTAAGTCATCAAAGCTGTTGCGCCTGCCAAATTTCTCATTGTAGATGGAGTTCTTTTGGGTAATGCTTCTCTGAAGCTGTTGTCTCCTCAAAGCACAATGCTGACACCACACCAGGTAACCAAATAAGAGAACTAGTTCCCTAGGATTTGCAGGCTATGAGATCTGATTCTGCTTTTATATCCCTGTGTAAATCAACAATAATGCCTGAGTGACCTTAGATCTGGGCTCCAAAATGGAGACATTCCACCTCAGCTCTTAAGAAGAGCAAGCATAAACCCTTGAGCTATAAAAGTGCAAGCCATTTGATGAATTTTCCTATACAAAAGTTTCAGAAGACATAAATACAAATCTGCATTTTCACTTTGGGGTTGGACAGAACCCGTGTGTTCAAGGGAGGCACTGGAACTAACAAGAGAGAGGAGTGAGCCCATGTTAGACCTTTCACCCAAAGCAAATGCCATCTGCTGTGCCAAGACTGCTGCTTCACCTGCCACATCCTGTCTGCCTGCCCTTTTCTCCTTTCAAGATCCCAGGCTGGAGTTAGCAGAGATGAGTGAAACTCTCTGTCTGAGCCATCCTGTGGGTAAGAGGCTTTCTTCGAGGGAATTATCCTACTCAGGGAATCTGGCAGTCTGTAAATCACAAGACTAATGTTCATTGTAAATTAAGGCAGAATCAGCCAGGCAGAAAACTCCGGTGGCAGAACATTTCACGCATTATAAATAGGACTAGTTGCCTTGTACAACATGAAATAACCAAGAATCAACAGGACATCTCTGACATTGTGGCTACAAAGACTCCCTCCATGCACCTGAAGGAAGCATGCACTGTAATAGTATCATATATTTTATGATCAATGCTTAGGCTTCAAAGACAAAATCAGCTCCTTTTTCTTGGCTGCTCTCAGGTGAAATTGAGGTTGTTGTTCACCTCCTGTACTAGAGAGGGAACAAAGCTTTATGTATTGTTCATCTTTTATCATTGTGGAAGAGAAATAAACAGATTTCAATTTAACATTTCCCTGGCTCCAATTTATGTCAAAGTGTCATTGAACCTGCTAACAGGTGGAGACTTAATGACATGCTTACACCAATGGACCCACCCAAATCTGACTCAAGGCTTTTCCAGAGTCAAGAGAGAGCCCTAAGGCCCAGGCTTGAAGCAGACTGTCAACAGAATATATGGTGGGGGTGACAATGGCTCTGGCCTCCAGGATGGTCTTCCCACCTTCTGCTCAATTTAATCCAATTTCCCCTGCCAGGTCTGGCTGTCCAGGGCTCTGGCACAGGCAGAGAAAACCCTGAAATGACATTCATTTTAAGACCACTGTTATCCCAGCCATCTGCAGCTTCAAGCAGCAGAAATCAGCTGTTGAGGAAAGAGGTATACATCCAGGAACAAGTTGGATGTCTAACATTAATTAGGTATGTCACTGCTTTTTCATTCTTAAAATAAAAATTGGCACACCTTGATGCATAGTGATGGTGCTTGAGTCACATCTTGCCACGACAATCTGCATTTTGGGTGCTCCTGGAACATGGCAGTCTGCTCTGCCTGGGATGGGAAGCCATATGTGATCCCCAGCAGATGTAAAAACACATCAGGCCAGAGCTCCAGGAGGAAAAGCTAAACAGACCCTGCCACTCCCATGCTGTCCATTGCCTTCCTGTTGCTGAAGCTGAACTCACATCCCCCTAGCCCCTGCCTCTTATATTTCAAAAAGCTCTAGACATCCACAGTCAACTGCCTTTGAAACTCCCCTGACCTTTCCATGTGTCCACAGCTCTTGCTGTTGCCTGAAATGATGAAATCAGCATCAGCTCAGTCAAAAACCAGATGAACACCCTGCAAACAGGTGAAGTGGAGGCAGAGTGTTTGCACTGCAGAACATCCAGAGGAGATGTAACCATGACACTGGGCTGAGGAATCTGCCCTCATTGACCATCAGTGGCTCTACTGGTTTACATCAGCTGCCAGCTTGAGCCCATATCTCAAGAACTGATATGGTGTATGAAGGACCTCAAAGTCACAGCAAACAGGGAGGCACTCAACTCCACTACACTCAGTGGGGGTTAGACAAGGAGTAGCACAGAGTTCAAATGCTCCTGCTGTATCATGTGCTATGAGGCTTCACATGACTCCCCAGGATCAGCACAAGGCTCCTCAGGTCTGCTAGCTGACAAATGTGGTGAAGTTACTCACCTGGGGCTACTGGGGCTGTGTGGCTGCAATTGCAGCACGGGAAGTGCATTGGACCCTGCACCCTCCCACAAGATAGTAATTTGAGAGATGGAGATTGCAGCTCAGTAAATCTGATCATTTACAGATTCATAAAGCAGGGTTGCGGTTTTTTTTTCTGATTTGCACTCTCCTTTATCTCTGAGTGTCCTATTTCCTTCAGCAGTGGTGCCGCTTACTCCAAGACTATCCATGAACACATTTTGAGGCCTCTGGAGATGAAATCACTCTATGAAATCCAACACTCTTTAAATCTAAAAGGACATATGATATACTGATATGGATTATTATATGTCTGGTCCCAAATCTAGCCTTGGAAAACTCTTCTATTCCTTTCCTGAAGGATAAGAACCAGATATAGACTGGAAGTCAGGTACAGCCTGGTTTCCCATTCTGAAAAAAAGTCTCCTCTGCCATGAGACTAACAGTGTGTATTTGTATATAACAACAAAATCAGGGGGGCAGGGAAGGTGGGGTGGAGAGGGAGGAAGGGGTGCATTTCTGCCCTAGGAACCCAAAATATAGCATTCAGGCTTCAGATGGTGTGATTTTTTTCTGCAGCAGTGCCTTCTGAAAAAGAGAAATGGACATTTTCTCAGTGATAATCAAAGAAACTCATGATTTCACAGAGACACAGTGACTTTGGCTGTCACTTGTGTATAATGGGGCAAACAATAGAAACACCACACCTTTTGCTATTTATGCTTTCAGTGTGTCAACATATTCACCTGTCTATACCTTACATCATCCTGTGTATATTGGCTCAAACACAATTATTTAGAAAATCTGTGGGAAGTGTGACTGAAAAAAATGAAATGTGGCATAATCCTAATAACTCCTTGGTAACCATACATCACTCTTATCACAATCTCTTCACTCATTCAATTTTGCCACTAAATCCCTCATGCTTTCTCAGGCTAGTTATCCTTGCAGGCTGGAGGTCAGGTTGCACCCAGAATGGCAGATTCTTCTCTGATAGCATGTCCAATACGAGGGAGATTCCCTGCCTTCGGCAAGTTTTTAAAATGAGATTATTGATTTCAGTTTGCAAGCAAATCAAAGTAGATCACCTGACCAAGAGCACTGGGATTTCATTTGAGGTCTAAGGACAAAAGGTGAAAGTTCTGTGGAGTGATGAGCAGAACATGCAAAGAAAGGCTCCTAAAGTTTTGAAAACTCTCAGCTCTGCCTTGGACATTACCAGATAAAACAGTGAGCAGCATAACCCCCAGTTCTTTCATCAATTTGTTGAATTGCTGTTGCTTAAAATGATGTAAGCTGTTCCTTAACCTAATACAATGTTACCTTCCCTACAATTGCTGTCAGATCTAGGCGCTGAAATTTGTAAGTCCGAAAGGGCCCTCATCTTTGAAAATGTTACCTTCCCTACAATTGCTGTCAGATCTAGGTGCTGAAATTTGTAAGTCCGAAAGGGTCCTCATCTTTGAGTCTATGGAGCACATGGAAGAAAAGCCAAATGATCTGAAATACAGGATAACCCCAAGAGGAGATTCTCCTGTGAGGTTTGACACAAACCGCTGCATTATCTCATAAACCCTGTCCTGGGAAAGCTACTGGAGAAATACTTGTAAAAGAAGGAATATGCACAGGCTAAGGGTAGTCTTGCAAAAAGCAACTAATTTTGGAGAAACAAATATGGTCTTTTCACAGGGGATATCACACACACTGTTTCCATAATCACTGTTGGATTATGGATCATTTGTACTCCTCAAGCCAGTGCCTGGCTCCAGTACATTCACCTCTTGGGTAAGGGGCTCTATCAGCAAAAAACCAAAGCTGCTCTGTCCTCTGCTTTCTGGAAGGAGTGTCAGAACTCAGGCTCCACAGAGCTGGGCTAGTTTTCCTGCTATAGCACCTGTTTACATCAAGGGCTTGATGGTGTCTCCTGCCAGACTGAAGACAGTGCCTTTCAATGCCTGCTTCTGTTTAAGGAATGCATGTAGTTCTCCCCAGGCACTGAAGAAAGGAGACTACTCCGCCAGTGCAGCAGCCTGGCCTGCCCCAAGCACAGCCCCATGTTAGTAAGTCAAAATAACTACATGCCCAGCCAAACTCTTCCATAGGTATAAATGGGAGGGAGGGAAGTCTGTGCAGGTCTGTGGATGAGTTACTCCAGCCTCCTGGGACTCAAATCTATGGCACATATCCCAGGCTGCAGCAAGGGAGGGCAGGGCATGTAAAGGGAGAGGCAAGCAGAGCTGTTACTCTTTCAGCTACTCTGGCTCTTGTGATCCTGGCTCTGTTCCCCAACATAATTTCTATTACCTTGAAGAATGGTCCAAACAACTCCAGTAACATGATCAGCAGAGGATGAAAAAGATCCAGAGGTGATTCAGTATGTTGGTGCCATGGAGGCATAAATGTAATTGTGTATCTCAGTTGTTCCCATTCTCTCCTGACTCCCATGCAGTTGGAAGGGCTCTGAGCACCATTCTCCTTTGCAGTAGCAGAGACAGAAAAACTTCCCTTAACATATTTTCTACCACTGGTGTATTTGGCCACTGATGGCTCCCTTTGGAGAGGGCAAACCCAGAAATGCTTCACTGTTTCACATTGCTGTGCTTTAGAAATAACATCCACTGGAACCACAGGATTTAAATTCCACACACACTTACTGGGTTTTGTAAACTTTTGCTGTTTAGAAACTTCCATCTGTGGAGTGTAAGACAAAGGCATAGGTAAAAAATCCCTGTTATTGCCTACTTTTTTGTTTGGAGATGCTTCTGCTTTGCACTCTGCTTTTGCACAGTCATTTACAAATTGATCACAATAATGAATTCATTTACTGGTTACTTGAATCACATAGCATATTGAGTTTCATTATAAATATCCAGAAAACATTTCTCTTCAGATAATCCTTTATGGCCTTAATGTTTGAGGATCAGTTTGTCTCACAAGATGAAACAGAGGTCAGAAATTCAATGCAGTGTGACAACATTCTGTTATTCCACTTATTATTATGGCAACACGCGCCGGTACCACAAGCATTAAGGCTTGCATAAACATTCCAATTTGAAATCTTATTTTTAGAGATCTGCAGCTCAGTCATAAAGATTTGCTGTAGGCAGAACTTGTCATACAAATATTCAGCCTAGAACTAATTTCTTTAACATGCTTTAACATCTTCCAAAACAAACAAATAAAGACTTCAGCACTTTTAGAAACACAGTTCTCTGTATCTTGATCATAACACAGGACTTGATTCAACCATGAGCAGCTGTAGTTTGAAGTGAATATAAAGTATAGTAAGATTAAGTGAACTGAGTTACTCTAGAAGTAAACTAAAGTAGTACACTGGTAGATCAGGCTCAAACTCACTTTGTCTATTAGATACCTTATTAGAGCTTCTACTAGATTCTAGTTTAACACTAATTTGAATCTAGCCAAACCCTGTTTGTCATAATAACCTGCCTGAAAAGGATAGAAATCCTATTTTCAGGTGATCAAATAACATTTACTGAGGCATTCAACAATGCTTCCAACTTGTCTAAGCCAAGATAAGCTGGATGAGTGCATCTTGCATTTCCTGTTCTCATTTATTGAAAATGAAAAATCACCTTTGAGGGATAATACCTTGTGTCAGACACAAAACAGGGCTTGCTTTAAATAATCTGAACACTGATCTTGGTTGCTAGCTAAAGCAGATGAGGGTGTTTCACATTTCATTCAAGATGTTCATAAACATTAATTTAAACATTAAAGGCAATAAAAGCAATGAACAATGAAAAACTCTGGAAAGCATACTATACTGCAGAACTCCACACCTGCACTCCCTTTTTTTTTGGTTCTCCTCTCTTTTTGGTTCTCCTCCCATGTTGAAAGAGAAGGAGAGTCTGTGAATGGGCAACTTACTTCAGAGAAGCTCTGTGGTATCATCCAGCTGAACCATCCCCTGCAAACCCTTGTTTTCCTTCTCCAGCTATTAAGCAAATGTACCTGATGAGTTCAGCTGTAGGAGGCTTCATCCAGACAAGTCTTCCTCGACAACCTGTAGCAGAAACACAAGTGAGGGGATTGTTACCCAACACCCTTCTTGGATTTGCAACAAACAGCAACAGCATGTTTGAAAACAGCCTCAAACTAAAGAAAGTTATTTTCCCTTCAGCAACCACACTTCTCTGGGGAGTTGCTGCTAATGTGCTTCTCACAGAAGGTGTTTGTATGCGTTTTGTGCTTCAGCTTCTTCCCAACACCAATGTTTCTGACTATGTCTATCAGGACAATGTGTGCATCTGCAGATGTCTTTACCCTTGTTGCCACCTCCATGGGTGAGACCAATAGCAAAGCATCTTCTGTTCCCAAACCATAGCCAGAGAAAATCTCACATGTAACAAAAAAGAACATTGCTGCACCTCCAAAGAGCATTGGGGTTGGTGGGAAAGAGAAGGAAAGGGGCAGAAATTACAGTTATGCTGCATGTAGTTAACTGTACTGGTAAGGTTTCAGCTGGAATATTGTGTTCAGTTTTGGACTCCCAGCATGAGATGGATGATAATAAACTGGAGAGAGAGCAGCAGAGAACTGCTAAGATAGTCAGGGGCCTTAAGCATATGGGGAAAAAGTGACAGCTGAGAGAATTGAATTGTTTAATCTGACAAAGAAGAGACTAAAGGATGATTTAATATCAGTCTACAAATATTTTTGGGGTATTTACACACACAAAACAGCCAAAATCATGGCATTGCCAAATGATATCAAGGGGCAACAACCACAGAGTGTGGCTTGGATGGATATTAAAGAAAAACCCCACAACTTTACTGGGAGATAATACAGGGTACGCGGGGAGGCTGTGGAACCGCTGACCTTGAAGGTTTGTTAAGACTTGGCTGGACAAAGACATATCTAACCTGGTAAACTGGTGGTGCTGTTTCAAGAGGTTGGACAGGATGACCTCCAGACATTCCTTCCAGCCAAAATTTCTGTCACAAACTGTAAGTCCTGTTAATTGACAGTAACTGAAACAGCTTCAAAAGAAAATGTGGTTGCTCACAGGGGAGGAAAAAATGTCTCTGCACATATGAAAAAGGGACTCTGGACCCTCCAAATCCATACAGGCCAAATGAATAAAATGCAATTAGAGATGAAAGAGAGCATTTACTTTTCTGGCAATGTTGCCTTAGCAAGTTTAAGGTCATCAGATAATTTTACGAGAACAAAAAGTAGCCTCATTAAAAAATGGAGTTCTTCATATTTTCTGCTCAGAGTTGGAATTTAAAGCCCCAATCATACAAGGTTCACAGAGAAGGGTTTTTTTAGACATTACAATACCTAACACATATTGGTGGTTAAACATACGTTCAAAGGGATAGCTCATCAGCTTGTACAGGCCACTGTTTTGCATGCTAGACAAGATACTTGATGCACTTTGAATATAGTTCCTATGGCTACTTCCAAAATAACCTAGGAACCCTGAATCTTCAAGTCTGCCACTTGAAAAAGTTCTACAGTCAAGTTTGAAACATCTCAGGGCTTTTGAGAAAATTTGTTTAAAAATAAAACCATATATAAAAAAAAGTACAAGAAGAAAAATAATCCTATTTAGCCAGTGAAGACCGGCTGGCTAAGAAACATAGCTTTTCCTCAAAATATTTGAAGTTTCTTGTGCCACTTCTCCCTGTTGATGACCTTAATGAGACAAAACTGTTTACATTTTTCAAACCCACTTTACTTCCTGCATTTCCAGCTGTGATCCACAGTTTGTGCTCAGTACTAGTAACATCAGATTCTCCAGAGTTATCATTATACAACCACAAGCAAATGTTTCAAAAACACTTAGGGAAGTGGGGAGGACAGTATCTCTTGTATTTCATTGACTACCAAGTTGGAAGATACGTCAAGGATCATCTGGTCCAAACTTTCCTGGCAAAAGCATGGTCTAGACAAGCTGGCCCAGCATGCAGTGTTTATTCACTGTTTACTGCACGTGTGTTATGTGCTATGGACAGTTTAAAAGGCTGCAGAAGGACAGCAGAAAGGCTGGTGGCTTTACTCCAGAATGCAAGTAAGCAGCTTGCTGCAGCACATGAGGCAGGTGAAGCCCCTGGAAAAAGGGAGCAATAGAGAGCAGGGAGCCTGAAGGCTGGCTGGGGACTCCCAAAAGGAATGGGAGATTTGCGCATAATGAAAGGACTCACAAAATAACCTGTAGACTACCAGGGGAAATGGCACTTTTCTCATGTGCCAGACAGGATCATGCAATCTGGGAAGCTGCTTAAAGCTCCCACTAGGAGCAAGAGGTAAAAAACATTCCTCATGAGCAAGGAGGAAAGATTTAGTTGTGAACATCGGGTGAAAGCAACCTGACTCCATCAGATCACAGTATCTCTGTCTGCAATTATCTTATTCTGATCTGTATTCTCATCAAATCAAGTATTAGAGATGGCTGTTTGATATTTCAGGCATATTCCCTTCAAGAAGAAGGTGCAGGTGTAATCTGCATCTCTGATGCCTCTGAGCATCTGTGTTTAGTGTCAGCACAGCTCAGAATGCTCACTCTCATTCACAGCACTGACTAAGGGGGTCATGCCATTAGCAGTAAGTGAGCATTTCCACATTACTTCAAAAAATGCAGTTTGGGTATTTCTGAGAACTTTCCTAGAGATGAAAAATAGTGATTTTTATGGAGGGAATTTGTAGGGTTTCTTGTAAAACATGTGGACAAGTCATTATTACCATATTGTTAGCCATTCACTGCAATAAGGTTTGCTGTCTGCATAGCTTGACAGAGAACCTGTGGTGCATTTAGGAATTATACACTGGCCTGTTACATATGCAAGTGTAGTCATTTCTCTCTTTTTCTCTCTGAGAGGATTATTAAAAGCAACTCTATGACATTATGAAAACATTTATACAGGATCCTCCTCTGTGCTAGCCTGCAGATCGATTTCACTCTCTCTCCTTAGGTTTCCTTCAGAGTCTTTTCTATTTCATGTTTGATTTATTAAAAATATAATAAAATAATCAGCAGCTGAACAACTCTGGGCTGTTGTGCAATACAAACTAGGACAGACTGGGAAGGAAGGTAGTGATACAGAGTCTTAGCACGAATTCATACTTCAAGAATCCAAGAGGATTTTATGCATGAACCTTAATAGGGCTATTTACAGATGATGAAACCCTCCTGTCAGCATCTCCTTAAAGCTTCTCTGTATAAATATCAACAATCCTGCTGGACAATTGGCGAGACATTAGGAGGCTTATGGCATGCTGTGCTGCAAAGCTATCTAGTTTTAAAGAGCAAATGACTCATTTAATAGATATGGTTCTGTTGAAAGAACATTCTTCAGAGCTTAGTAAGAAGTTTAAACCACATTAACATTAGAAATCAATGAGCCAAACCACTGTGGACTACTGAGGTCACGGTTAATAAAGAATGACTTCAATTTTATTTTCATATCCTGTTTTTGGTCCAATCACTTGACCTCATTTTAAAACATGGTCTGGATGTAATTCACCATTCCACACAAAGAGACTGATTCTTTTTCCCAATTTTACTCTTTGGTAACTTCTATTATATTAGATCTGATTTACACCAGAGGAACTGAATATATTTTATTTTCAAAGAAATCAGCCACCCAGCTCCCAAAGCACAGTCTGATTTAAAGGTGCCATTTGGAGCTTTTCTGGCTACATTATGCACAGATTCTGTTGGCTATGTGACACGACCTATGAAAATAGGTAGGAATGAGCCCATTGTTTGATTTCTCCTTTGAATGGCATAGTACTTATTCCTCATTGGTCAAACCAAGGTGGATTGCAACTGATGGAATGGCATTTCCCTCATTGGAAACAAGGTTGTCTCTGGCATGTATACAGACTGAAAACATGCTGAACATATTTATGTATTAATTAGAGGCTATGTTTAAGATCCCCTACTCATACACAAGCATTTCAGCAAACAGGCTTTGAATTGTTCAAGCGCTGAGCCATCCTGAAATTTCTTTTAAAGCTTCCTGACAGGAGAAGGTACAGAAAAGAACAAGATAGGATATTTGTACATTTACAAAACCCCATGTATTTCCTATAGACATTGCAAGTCCGAAGAAGCTTTTTGTTTTGTGCTTGTTCTTACTGAAACCTCTACTGAGAAACTCACCTCTTCGCAAATGAAAGGAAGACCAGGACATGGTTGGTCCTCCTGGTTGCCAGGGTACACTGCTGGCTCATATTCAACTTGCCATTGACAAGGATCCCCAGGTCCCTTTCCATCGTACTACTTTCCAGCATCTCATTCCTCAGCCTGTATGTACAGCCAGTGTTGCCCCATCCCAGGTGCAGTATCTGGCACTTGCCCTTGTTACACTTTATATGGTTGGGGATTGCCAATCCCTCTAATTTGTCTAGGTCTCTCTGCAGGGCCCCTCTGCCTTTAAGGGAGTCAACAGCTCCTCCCAGTTTTGTATCATCTGTGAATTTACTTAATAGTCCCTCAAGTCCTGTGTCCGAGTCATTTACGAAGATGTCAAAGAGCACTGGGCCTGAGATGGAGCCCTGTGGAACCCACTAGTGACAGGTCACCAACCTGATGTAATCCCACTCACCATAACCCTTTGAGCCTGAGCCGTGAGCCAGTTGCTCACCCCTCACATAGTGTGTTTGGCCAGTTTTATGCTGGACAGTTTGTCCAGAAGCATCTTGTGAGAGAGACAGTATTGAAAGCTTTACTGAAACCTAAAAAGATTACATCAACTGGCTTCCCAGTTGATCAGCTAGGTCACCAACCTTGTCATAAAAGGAAATAAGGTTTGACAAGCAGGACTGTCCCCTCAGGAAGCCATGCTGGCTGTGTCCAATAAGCGTGTTATCTTTCAGGTGTCTTTCAATACCTCCCAGGTTAATCTTTTCCATGATGTTACAGGGTACAGAATTGAGGCTAACAGGCCTGTAGGTACCAGGGTCATCCTTCCCGCCTTTTTTGAAAATCAGGACAACATTAGCCAGCTTCCAGTCAATTGGGACCTCTCCAGATTCCCAAGATAGCTGAAAAATCATCAAGAGAGGCCTCACAATGACATCAGCCAACTCCATAAGTGTTCTAGGATGAACACATCAGGCACCGTAGATTTGTATGGATTCAGCTATTGTATAGGAGGAACAGACGAAAACATGAAATAGATGTACAGCCTTTCTGCAAACATGTGTATCATTCCTCTATCAGCCTCAGTTTATTCCAAAGAGGACAAGGTCAATATGACCACTACTAGATTAATTCTATGATGCTGTAGAGCAAAGAAACCTTTAAATAGTGATGGTTAGTGAAGGAAAAAGGCTCCCATGTTAAAAAAAAAAAAAAAAGAAAAAAGCAGCAAAGAACATTGCTTGCTACTGTCACAGCACCAAGCCTGACAGAGTTCAAAAGGTGTTTGGACTATGGTCTCAGGCACATGGTGTGATTATCAGGGATGTCCTGTTCAGGGCCAGGAGTTGAACTAGATGATCCTCAAGGGTCTCTTCCAACTCTGATTATTCTGTGATTCCGTAACATAAAACTATTTCCCCTGAGAAGTTGATAAAATAAATAGGATTCCAACACTAATATGTTTGAAACCTTCCAGTGATTTCTAAAACAGAAGGCTATGAGCAATCTGGTCTCTTCATTCCATTCTCTGGTCCTGCTATGTCCCCTTAAGACAGTGCGAGAGCCAGTGATGTTGGCTGCCTGTCTGAAAAGAGAATCAAAATGAAACCTAAGAAATATCCTCTCTATTCCTGATCCTTTTCCCTTTTTATTTTTAATTGCTTACCTGGTGAAGGTTTTGGAAACCTGTTAGATGCAGTTATTTTGGAAATACATGTTCTTACCTGGTTGCTTTACCCATGAGTCAAAAAGTCTTCTGAAAGCTAGCACTGTTTAAGAAAGCCAGTGACATCAGAGACTGCAAAATAGCAAAGATTTACATCAGCAAGGCTGGACGAAACTATATCAGCCTTGCTTTCTGTTCTGCAGCCACTGTAGTGAACAACACAGGAGCAAAGACAGCAAAATGCTTAGGCCCTGCTGCTCTATGGCTTTATCTAAACCCACTAAGACCTTTACCTGGCGGGTCAGACCAGGCACCGATTGCAGAACTTCTCCTTCTGGCTCACATGCCATTGGATTCTCCTTGAGAGAAAACCATATTATGCTGAGGGTGAGAATCAAAGTGCAAGGAATCAAATGAAAAATAAAACCTGTGTGCATAGACAAAGCTGAGATCAAGATTTATATTTGCTTTTGAGCTGAAACACATTATTTTTATTCTAGTCACTCTGGAAGAGAGAAGATGGGATGAAAAATAACTTGCTTTTACAACAATTAATGGTTCTGAGGGTTTCAAACTGTAATTCCATTCAATTCCAGAGTTTCACTGACTTCCTTATGTATAAGAATCCATCAATGCAGAGCTCAAGAAGTGCTGCAACAATATAATGCATATAGCAATTCTTATTTTTTTCTGTACTGAAAAATGTTTTCCTAAACAACTGTTCTGCAATTAACTAGTCCATATTAAAAATATTCTAAACATTTTTCCCACATAACTGGATTTTAGGCACAAAAAAAGAGGAACTATTTTGACAATTTATATCAAATAATACACAGAGGATGTAAACAGCTTCTGTATAAAGCTACCACATGCATAAAGCACAGTATGACTACCCTCCCAGGAACAGAAAAAAATAGCAGAAATTATCCCTTATGTTTCCTAATAGGGTCTCAGAAAAAAACTATACATAATAAAGTACAGTCCACATTGTCAGAAATGTCTCAGTGAGGATCCTTTCAATAAAGACCTGCATGTAAATTTTGATATACCACTTTTAGGGCAGAAGAAGAGCATTTTGTAATCTTGCCATGATTGGTGTCCATCCTTTTTACAGAAGTAAACACCTGCATTGGCTCACATTTGATTTCTACATCTTAGTACTTTGCAGCATGGCCTGCTGTGCTGGGAGGAATTTGTTGACATTTAAAACTCTTCCATATTACTGTTTTAATTCAGATCACAAACACATCTTTGAAATCAATTTCCCAATCACACCCACTTACTCTGCTTTGGATCATACAGAATGGTCTTAGAGCAGGGAGCTTTCAGACGAAGCTAGGCCAGAGCCTACATAACATGATTTCAGCCACAAACTAAAAGGCATCCAGCCATGGAATGGACAAGGAAGAGCCTGAAAGACCTCCTCCCACCCCCAAAACCTGGATTAGAAACACTCTAAATCTTCCTAGTGCTCCACACTAGTTGCTTATGTAGACTTAGCCTTTGCCTTCACGTGCCCAAAACAGGCATTTTGTGAGCAAACTGCCTCTGAAAGGATTATTCTTAAAAAAAAACAAACCCAAAAAAACAGTTCATTAAAATGTCCAATTAAATGTCCTTTACCTATGCCAAAACTGTGTTGTGGTCTCGGACACATATTGTATTCCTGTGTTGTTAAAACGTTAACAGCCAGTCTAAAAACTTTTCCCCACAGTGAAGCTTAATTAAGAAAGAACCATGTGCCCCTAACACAAGTGCTTTTGTCAAGAAAAGGAATAGGAGATTTGTAAACAAAGTTTTTTGTAACTCTTGGAACTAAAATGTTTTCAGTTGGATGGGAAAATAGGAAAGATAACTATGGAAAGTCGTTTTTCTGGACATAGTTGATTATAACTGCTGGTTTTCAATAACAGAGTTAAAGAGCTAAAATGAATATTGGACAATAAACTCTTATACAAACCTAACAGTGTCCCATCAGAACAAGCTTATCCTTGAGTTCATTTCAGTTAGCATGGCTTTTCAAAGGGGACAGACCAACCCTCACAGAAACATGTTCACAAATTGCCCAAGTTGTTCAGCACTGTTATTTGGCAAGGTCTCCAGCCAGATGGGTTTGCTAATGACTTCTCCAAGGTGCTTAAAGCAGAAGCTAGTGTAACACATGACTGCCATGTTTAATTACCCTGTTAATACAGCCTAGTGGATATTGTTTGGTATGCAAAAGTCAAGATTTTTTTGATGAAAAATACAAACACAAAATAGTCTTTTCCATTCCAGTGTAAGGATAGCAAAGCCTTGATAAACCCATGTATAACACCTTTCCTAAGAGGAGTCTCTCAGATCAATTTTTACAGCAGTGGCAGATATTTGTTCAACTTCTAAAACATTTCTCAGAAAATGTGCACTAACAATGGACACAGGCTTCTACTTGTATCAGTTGCATGTCTTTTCAAACTACTCAACAATTTTCCATAGGTTTGCTGCTGCTGAAAGGAAACTGGCATACAACTATGATAATGAACTTGTGTTTTTTTTCTCTCAGGATAACTCAAATGTGCTCATTCGCTTCATTTCATTTTGCAAAATTGTCCTTTTTCTTTGGTGCAGACTTTAAGCTCAGTACTGTACACAAAATATCTCACATATGCTAACACTGCAATCTCAGTTGCTCAATTGCTGGCACAAGATGGCAAGTTATTTCATGCTACCACTAATACAAAGTAGTATGCGGAACTAGACACCTTTTGAAATTTTTCTCTAGGATGTATTTCTCGGTAAAAAGCAGTTGTTTGGGGTTTTTTTCACCTAAACCACTAATCAGTGCTTATGAACAGCCATAACAGCTTTTGGTCCTTGACCAGTAAAGCTACCTCTTCAGTTCCAGGACACGCCAAAGAAATAAATGTAATAATGTTGACAACCCCTTGTTGGTGAGAAGGGATCATGAGAGTTCTGTGAGTTTGAAATGTCTCTGGATGGAGAAACTAGAGCTTTGGCTGAATGGAAACCGAGGTATTACTGGTAACAGTGATTACAGATAATACAAAGTAAAATAATTCAGGTTTAGATTTTTAACATTTATTAAAAAAGCAGGATGTATGTTCATTTCAAATTAAACAGTTAAAAATGTTAAAGCATACAAACAAATCAATTGTGTACTAGCAGCATCCAATTGTTAGAATTTTCTAGAACTCCTCAGTACAGTCTTGGCAAGCTAAAAATATTACAACTTGCAACCAACTGACCTCACCATAGTGCAGATAAAACAAACTTTATAAAAACAACAATTTAAGGTTAAATAAGCTTAAATAAAGGTGTTAAATACAAGACACTTGATCAAAGCTTCTGTACAAAGATAAACAAATTTGGCATTGTACAATTGATTGGCTGGCTCACACCATACATGATTTCAATAGTTAAGCAGTATAACTGTTTAGCTGAACATCAACTATACAAAAGTAACTGAAGTTGGGAGTGGGCTAACCCCAGTGAGCCATTTACAAGGCATGTGTATTTTTAGAAAATCAGAACACTGTTTATATTCAGGCACCATTTGTTCCTGCAAATAAATAATCTCTAATGTATCTGCATCCAAACTAGTGTTAAACACATCAGTGCTAACATTTTATAAACACAGCTCTGTGACTATTCACTATACCTCCATTCTTATTGCTATGACAATGTGGACTGTGGAAATAAAACTACTGTACATACAAAAAAATAGAGCACCTTTTAAACATTAAAGTATATGTCTGGTTATTCTTTTTATCTTACAATACTGAAGCCCAAGCTAATGTAAATTGCTTTAACATCTTCACCAGCGCACCTGAAATGCAGGAACTAAAACCCCAAATATTCCTCTTCAGGCAAGCCCCAGCCAGAGCAACTTCTAAAAATGTCTAAAATGACACTAAGGATTTTTTACATTCATCTGCACACAAACAAATATCCGCTATTCTCTGCTTTCTTCATATGAATTTAAAGACTGACTACCACAGTTCTCTCTCCTTTTCAAACGAATAAAGCTGGATAGAGAATGTAGCAGAAACACCTAAAATGGATTGTGAACACAGTGAAATTATTACCCCGCTAATTCAAAAAATACAGCTGTTACATTGTTCAAATAAGTATTTTCCAGGGGCCCAGCCATTAGGATTTCTTGTCTATTGTATTGAAAAACCATTCAGTAAATTTCCTCAGTTGAGCAGCTGCTGTTTGAGACTCCTCCTGAAGTCTCATGTTATCTTGTCTCAGGTGCTGTACCTCTGCTTGGAGAACTGCTTTGTCTTGTTTTTCCTGGATACCAAAGATACAAGTTGAGTAAAGTAAGTAGTCGTGATGATGGCATTTATTATTATTATATTATTATAAAAGGAATCTATTTATTATTATTATGGCTGTCATTATTTCTATGCATGTCATACAGCTACATTTTGCTGAGCTCCCTAATCCAGTCTGACAACTACTAACTGTACATTAATTCCCCAAATGTGCTCCAACTACCTCAATCATGATGAGAAAATATTGCAAGCTAAAAAGAAAACTAGATGCTACTTTAATAGAAAAATTACAGCTTACTTCATTTAACCATTAAAAATTTTTAAAAATTCAAGCACTAAAAGCATAAGGTTTTAGCTGTAATAAATCATATGTGAGAGCCCAAGTTGAAAGGAATTGATCACTAAGGAAGAAAAATACCTAATTTCAAAATTTTCCCTTACATGATTGTCACCAAAACGAGCCTCATTTCTATCAGTCCTGCCATTGTCTCCATCTCAGCCCAGAAATCAGACAGCAAATGAGGCACAAAGCAAGTCATTGCTACATGATCTAGACACCACAAGGCAACAAGGATGACAAATCTGGAGCGCTAACTACTTAGCAACAGTGCCCGTGTCCGTGTCCCTACCCTTTGTTAAATCTAAAGTACCATAAATGAAGATAAAGTGCTTCATTTTTTCTGGGGTATCACTGTATGTAGGACAGTTATTCCTGAGTAAAGACCCATAAACTTGGGCCAGGTTGTTCACATAACCACTCCCACAGGACCTTCTGCACTGCAATGTTCTGATCAACCACTGAGATTTACCACTCAGCAACTGCACTATCTAGTTTAATTGATCTATTTCTTTCAAGCCCTTGATGAACTCCGTGTAAAAATGTAGCTATTAAAACTGGAGAGTAGTTACATTGCTAATGGTCTCTTTACCTTTCTCAGGTCAGTTTGTAGCTGCCGGAGGATAACTTCTAGCTGGTTTACTTTTCCAGTCAGAGTACTCGGAGCATGTTCCCTGTAAAGTAAATCACTACCTTCACTCTGAGTTAGTTGAAAACATTTTCTTCCCAGCTTTTGTAGGTTAACACTTTTAGTAATAGCAAAGGAAACAAATCAGTTTAGGCACAGTTAGGAAAACGGAGACAAAACCAGCATCAGCAGCAGACTATTATTAGAACATAAATCCAATCCTGCAATATCTGAAGTATGACACTCCTCTTGTGTAAATCAGGCAGAAGTTACGATGATTTTAAGATGGAATGTTTTAGGAATTATTTGCACAGTGCAAGCCAAACTCGCTGCTCAACGGTGTGTGCAGGCACATTAGTTAACAAGCTGCTTTCTGATAAGGACTGTACTAATCTGAAGCAAGCTGCAGCAGCAATTACTGTAAACCAAAAGGACTATTAAGAGTTCTTTTGTCTGGTGTGCAGGAGTGTCATTTTCAGTAAAGGATAAACCTATGGCTTTATGGAGACAAATATTTTGTTTAAAGGTCAAAACATATGAAATATAGCCACAGGTTAATCAAACTCATGACTGGAGGAAAATACTGAGAATAGCTTCTGTTTTCTGAATGACAATGAGCACTGTGGGAGACAGTTTCATGTACATTATAGATGCAATTAGCCACCACGTGAATAATTGTGTCTAAAAAAGGTGAAGAGAGAAGCTTTACATACAAAGCTGAACCAGCTGCTTCATGCAATTGCACAAATGTGACAGATTTGCTGATGCTAAAAGGGGAACATCTTTAACAGTCCTTTGCAGTCCTTACTGATCATTAGGTTGGGAAAGATGTGGACTTAGAAGTAATTACAACAAATGCACTTTACCATGTAAGTAAGCTAATTTGTGTAAAATTGGTTCAAATTAAAATGTGATAGTCTAACAAGCAAGAAGACTTCTCCCTCCATTTCCCGTTCTTCCATTCCTACAACTGAAGAGCAAAACTAATCAAAGATGTGTTTTTCTTTTAAAGTGTGCTAGTAGACATACTGCTGAGTCTGTGGTTTAAAAAAGTATACTCCTCATAGCAGAGAAGACAGGGCAGGGGGAGAGAGGTGGTGCTGGGCAGGCAGAGAGAAGAATAATCTCTACCAGAGCCCTGGGAAGAATTTGAAGAATTGCATAGTTTGGCATAAAAATTCCCTGCAGTCCTCAGTTATAGGTTCTCTTGATTAATTTGAAATAAATGAAATACTTGAGTTTTCAAGTAGGAAATAGTTGCAAAAGACAGGTAGGAACACCTGTTCCAAGGTCTGAGAGATTTGCTGCAGATAAGGTTATTGTATGCCACGGAGTTGAGCTCCTGTTATTGGTTCTAGTCAAATGAAAACAGAAACAAGCATAACACAAATTATTACTGTAGAGGAGGAATACAATGAAAAATTGGATTATCTGAAACTCTGCATCTAACCATGCTCTGCATTAGAGACCTATTTCAGTGAGAGAGCTTCATCTGACAATGGTACCAATTTTCCAGACTGATCTGGCCCATAAATTGATTCCAAGAAACAACATTTTTCAAAATTAAAAGACATGATCAGTCAAGGTAACAGGTCTGCCATCAAACAGCTGTGAAATATGCATACAGGAAAGTTGACATGCAACATTAAGAGAAAATCTTTCCTTAAAATAGTTTTGTAAGAAATATGCTTTAATTCTGACATACCCAGCAACCTCAAGGAAATCTTTTCCATCTGGAGGGCTCTCATCCAAAGGTAACTCTTGTGTTCCTTCCAAACCCTGAGCTTGCTGCATATCATTCAAGGTGCAAAAAGATGCTACTCTCTGATCTGTAAAAAAAGTAACATAAGGATACGTCTAAAACTGGACAAAATAAAAGGCTGTATATGACAGCCATTATCCTGGTTCAGTTAGCGAAATGGATGTAGGTTTCTACATCTCAGCTTTGAAGATAAACAGCAGATGTATGTTCCAGCTAGTTGGCTTCCCCACACCTGCATCCAAAGGCAACCCCAAAGCAATTTTTTATGTCTATCAGCAGAGTAAGACAGATTTGTTTGGATCAGTTAGTGCTGATATGAACAGTAAATTGGTCTTGATGAAATCTGCAGAAAACCATTTAGGAATTCAGGGCCACAACCAATGATAATAATCATTCAGCAAAAAAGCTTTGCATTTTTCCATGGACTTAAAGCCCTCAGATTCCTCAGAAATCTGCACTGTCCACTCATACTGCGTTACTACCTCAAGCATTTGCAGAACCTAATGGTAATCTGCATACTTGAGAAACAATACATTCACAATACTTTTACCAATTGAAGGTTTTTTTATATATATTACTAAGGCACACTATTATCTGCATTGAATTTCACTAGAACACAATCTAACAAGCACAGATGTAATTACCTATGGATATACAGTGTGGTTGCCAAAATACATCAGTCACCACATAATAGAAGTATGCCATGCAGATCATCATTGCACAGAACAGGAGTAAATGATGCATTCATTAGGATTTAATTTGTCTTCTTTAAAAAACCAAAATCCATATTCTGTGGAGATCAACTTAGCTTATTTCTGGCAAACAAAATCCATGTCTGTAGGCTTGTATGAATTCTGGTGACACAACATGCCTGCCTTGCCCTTTCTCCCCTTGCTCTACCACCCCACAAGGCCCAAAGCTTGCATTATCATGCAAACGTGCAAACATAGGAAATATTAAAGAAAGTTTACAAAAGGCAAAAGTCATCAATCCCAAACCATCACCTAGAAACGGCGTGTGATGACAGAACGGCCCAAATTCTTCATCTGAGTCAAAACCTGGAATAAGATTTAGAATGTTCCTATAAACAAGACAGTCCATCTCCACTGGAGCAGCTGTGGCCTTTGCGTACAGCGCATGCAGTGGGATGCTCCCTGTGCAACTCATGCTGGTGCTTACTCTCAGCCTCACCAGGCCCTTTTTACACACACCAAGCACAAGGTGTTACACCCCATGTCTCTAATAGTAATACCCAGTATTGCAACACAGCATGACAACTTGGCACAATACATAAGAGGACAATCCTTCAAACCCTAAGGACACACAGAGGCCAGATTGTTTGAACTAGGAAGGACATTTTGTTTTAAAAGTTCTACCAAACAAAAACAGGAAATCACTAAAAAGGTCTATTGATTTAAAAAATCCCTTCAGTTTTAAGGAATACTAAAGATTGTCAATTCGTTCTATAATATTATGAAGAAAAGTTGCATGTTGCATTTTATCCAATTTAAAAGACCACAGCTCATTTCCCCTGCTTTTATCCTTATTTCTGACTAGTGATGGATCTCAGTGAATGTGAACATGACTTTTCCCTATGTGCTGACAATAAGCTAAGAATATTATTTTAAACACATAATCAATCACATCATTTACAGGTTTGAAATGTATTAAGTTAAATAGATTTATCAGTGTAGATAAACTAAACCTACTTTCCCAGATCAAACACAGTACATAACAAGGCATTGTAAACAAGCAGTTTGAAGTACATAGCTAATTACTGATTTCACCTTTATAATATTCACATTTTCGTTACCACTTGATAGAAACAAAGCAGGCAACAAACAGTATGTTGCTGCTATTTAAAAAAAAACATTTTAGAATATTTTTGTATTATTTCAACACACATTAAAAGTATACAAATGTGCTTGCAACAAAGCATAATGTGTGCATTAGCTTTTCCTTCCTTGTATAATCCCTAATGAAGTCCAACTTCACATAACTAAAATATAATATTAATACACAAAGTAGGACACTAATTGTTAACCCTTTCCTATTATTTTAATGTAACTTAAACATATTTTTCCAATATTCGTATCTTTATAAAATATGGAACCACATTCTCACATTCATGAGGTGAGGAAAAGAGTAACTACATGGCCACTAATAATCAGAAGTCTCCAATTATGTAACACACTACATTAATTCCTGTGCTGCTTCTCTAAGGCTAGTTCCTTAATTTTCCTATGCCAGGTTAGTGTCAAAATCATTCTCTGAACAAGTCAGTAACACAATAAACCTCTGTAATAACTAGCACAACAACTAGGTCCTGGACTAGCAAACTATTTTGCCTCCGAACACGTTTCAAGTACTTTTAAAGACACACTTTTATTTTCAGCAACTGTATCAAATCTCACTGATCTCCCTATGTGTTCACGCTTAGCAATAGCTTCACCAATTTACTATTAAACCAGAATTGTGGTGTAGATTGAATTTGTGCTTCGAAGAGCAAAATCCTCCTATTGATTTTTATTTGTTCTTAACAGAATTGGCTTAAGTCTCTATTAATGAAAATGAACTCAAAGTTACCTTGACCAACAGCTAACTTTTATAAACCACAATCAAGTGTATTTCTGGGTATGATGCTGTAAGGCCTAAGTTCTGCTTCCTCGAAACTATAGTGACACCTCCTATTCCATTGAAGTGAAATATGCATACTAAACGGAAGAAAATCTCAGAGCTCTTATTTTTAACTGGGATGTCCCTGCCAAACTCCAAACAGGACTCATGCATAGAAAACTATTTGCAAAAATATATTGGTCTTTATATCAAAAGTTTAAACTTGGCAAGACTAGAGATGAGACAAAAATTCATGTCTTGGTTTACAGTAACAGAATCATACAGTTGCAACCATTAAGAACTTGAATCTGGATTTTCACTGTTCCAGGCCACTAACAGAGGCCAGAAAAAAACTCCAGGCAATTTTTATGTACTGGAGAGCAGAAAAGGCTAAAATGAGTATAGTGCATGAAGCTGCTCTCTTATTGTTAAGGTAAAGTCTACACACAAACACACACTGACGTATACACTGAAGCAAAAAGAGTTACACATGCACAGACTAGAAATGACCAAATGATAGCTAAACGTTCATTTTTTCTTTTTCTAGCAGTTTAATACATTACTTTAGTTAGAATAATTATCTGTCATGCTGAATGCTTCATTTCTTTCTCATTATGCTATGCGTAGCATTACTTGCATTAAGCTATGAAGATTTTAAATGGAAGTATTAAAATAACATTAATTATAGAAGCACAGATGTTTCTGCAAAGATAAATTGGCATTAAGAAACTGCATTCTGACTGGCACTAGTAGACATTCATAAAAATCACCTGGAAAAAATCAGGAGTTGAAACCCGCAATATGACTTACCAAACAATAAACAGCTTTTTATTTTTAAAGCATAATAAACCCAGTTTGAAGTAGCACTGGTAGTAAGAAGTTCTATTCAAAAGAATATTCAATATTTGTATTTGTGTCAGTCCTCTTCTTATAATGACAGTAACAGGTCATTATAAGGTATGGAGATCCAGAAGGGCCTCTCATTTTGATCCCCAAAACATTGAAAAGATCCAAAATTAGCTATCAGCAATGTAATAAACATGTTGAACAGTCCTTCTTCCCTAACTTGGAGATCTGTTAGACGGGTAACACAATAAGAGAATTAAAAAATTAATCATCTTCTTTCCCCTTAGTCTTTTCTGAGACGTCTTTGTTCTCCTATTTCAAATTTGGCTTTCCAATTTATTCTTTATCTTTACCCAGTTTGCACAGGTTTTCTTTCTTTTTGCTTCTTTAACTTCTCCTTTTTCACCCCAACTGCCCTTCCTAAAGCCTCTTTTGCGGTACAGTCACATCCAGTTCCATCTATTTTTTATTGTTAGCTTCAGGGATGGATACAAAACCATCGTAACAGTGTATTTCTAGCATGTCAACTGCTCCCTGGTTACTGTGTCTCTGCAGCTCCCACCAAAATAAAGAGGAGGGAACTGGAAGCAGCCTATCCATGTATGACAGAAATGGAAGGATATCCCTTGCACCTGACTGGACTGCCTTTAGGATGCATGTTAAATATCATCTCTGGATAAATCTCAGTGTCAAAACTGTCTTGCAAAGGCAGGCAGTGCAAAGTCTTAAAATGATAGCGCACTGTCCTCCAGCTTATGGACAGTCCACAGAAGCAGCTCAAGCAAAATTCCTTCACTGACGCAGCTTCTGGAGCCTGTGGAGTTAATGCCTGCAGCACTCTCCACTGCACTGTGGAGACCTGTTTTATGAATAACAGAGGATTTTCAGGAAAAGTTTGACTCAAATATTCGTCTTCCCACAAAAGTTCTTGCCAAGCAAAATCAGTGATAATGAAATCCTCACAAAGTGAAAAGCATTGTAACCACACTTTCAATGTAAAAAAAATGTAATGGCTTCTCCTACCCGCATGGAACACAGTTTAAAAACTGCTGTTCTACACAGGACCAAGGATTCAGCTGGAAAACGGCTAATACTAAGAAACAACCTTGTCCACTGTTCACTTGAGAGGGGAGAAGGAAGCTGTTCAGTGAAAAAGAACACTGTTCTTGTTCTTAATTCAGTTGATGCCAACATCATAAGCACCTAAAAAGGCTATATCTAAGATTAATTGAGATACAATTGCTTTTTAAGACAGACAGATGAAGGATTGTGAGGCACATATTAGGGATGCTGAACTGATCAAATTATGTAAGGTGTCAACACATAATCTGGAGAGATCACAAGAGAAAAACCCAGACTTTGGAATCACATTGGTAGTTCTAATAAATTGATATTAAGAAAAAACCTTGTACAAAGAAAAAAATCCTCAAACTAAGTCTAGTATCTAGGTTCTAGAACAGAACACAACTATGAAATATTAGGCTGTCAAAGCCAAACTAGAGACCAACTCTTTCGTGATCCTTTTCACTGAAGGTTGTGGGTGTGTGTGTTTGTTTTAGGTTTTTTTTGAGATGGTCCTATATGAAATGTGATCACATTTCCACCCCGTTTAATAAAAAAAACCCAACAAAGCAGCTTTATATTCAGAACTGGATAAACTTTAGAGTCTCTCTCTCTCTCTTTCACATCGATAGAATGCAGATCAGTAGTTCCAAGCTATTTTTATGTAGTAAGCTGAAGCAACTCCTAAGTCAACAACACTAAAATACATATGGAAACTGCATCTCCTAATTCCTATCCAACATATACATCTGCATAGATGTCTCTATTGCAGAATCCTAAACAGAAAAAAATTACATTCCTTCATACAAAAATATTAATTTACTACTCAAATTCTTACAATAATTAAAAAACCCTTCAATAAACAGTTTCTATCTTATGACTCAGGCCATGAGTTCTTCAGCATTATCTACAGATACATCTAAGGTTTCTGCAATTAAAACCCAACACCTTTCCTCCCAAGGATAGGGCACTATGGGATAACTATGCTGTTCTATCTTTCTCTCAAATTCAAATGTAATTACACTCACATAACACTTACCAAAGTGAAATTATTTTCATCACAAAGCTAAGTAGTAAAAAGAATGAAAATCTATTAGTTTGCAAAGAAAGCTAAAAATACGGGAGCATAACTGGTACAGAATGATCTTTCAGTCAGCTGTACTCAAAATTTTTATTAGCATTTTAAAATATTCTTCAAGTACAAAGTTACAGAGCTAGTCATTTACTGATCCAAATCTTTTTTCAGTAGTTTAAGATGTCAGTAACAAATAGCAGGGTGTTCCCTGAGCAATCAAAGAGAAATGCATGGGAAGAGCTGTCAGATTCTCAGTGTCACCGTATTTCCTGGCAGGTACAGCAGCCATGTTTGAGCAGTATTGAATAGCAATGATTGCACATACAGCTGATCAGGTTAAGAAAAACCACAGTTCTTCAAATTCCTAACCATCACTGTTGGTTTGGGTTTTCACAACGCCCTTTAAATTTAGTATGGCAAGTAGTTCTGAAGAGCTTTTGATCAAAGCAAAATTTAATCACTTCATACTTTGGGTAGAAATCAGGTACCTGAAAACTGATTCCCATGGTTGCTTTTAGTTAAAAAAACCAAATCACTAATTTCACAACCAGCTCTCCTCATAAAGTTAAGACTCGTATCTTATACACTGATGGCTGTGATAACGTCATCCTTATTCATAGATACCTTTGACTTTCCATACATTCACTAATGCAAGCAACACCAGTTAAGAAATATCAGAAATGTTAAGACAGCACAGCAACCTAAGCAAAACACCTCTCAGAAACAACAAAACACAAATATTCAATTGCATATATTCATAGATACACTCAAACCAACATCCATCTTTGTGTTTATAATGCTATGTGTAGGTTTAGCTTCCAGAGGCAAATGAGGTTTTTTTCTTAGTTAATCTGGGTTTATAATTTAATAAAGCAAACCTGGTCTATATCCTGCACCTCAGGTTCTGCTATTGGAAAATACACTGTACATTTTGGCTGTTTTTCAGGGGCTTATGAAAACAGAGGGACTGCAACATCATTTGGACTACACATACCAATTTACAAACACAACACAACAAACTCAGGGGAATGTTACTCCCAGTTTCATTATAAACATCTAACTTAAATGCTTTTAATCTATCCTTCAAAGAACCTGAATTTTCTACTTGATTACAGAAGGAACTTAGGCCTCAAAGTGGATGAATTGCATCTAAGATGGACATTGAAATCATCATGAACACACAAAATTTTCAGTGACAATCTTCCACACTGAGAAGTGATACTGCCAAAAGAACTAAAGGGCTATTGAGGCAAACAATGGATTTCTGTAATTCAAAATGTGTCTATACAGTATGTATGTTTTTTTAAAGAGTTTGTGTACTGAACATTTATCTTTATTCAAATTTTCCTGTTACCTTCAAACGCTCGTGCAGCATCTACCAGGTGAGACCAGTCTAGCCCTGTGGCAGTGTCTGGCAGGGGCATCAGGCCAGGATCATTGAATTTGGCTTTATCAGATAAGGACCCATCTGAGAACCAGAATTCATCTAAACAATAAACACAATAATTAGTCTTCCTATAACATTTATGTACAACTAATTTTGAAGCTACTATAATGAACCATAAAAATGTATAAGTAAAGAGTGCTTATCTTCATTTCTCTTGTTTCTGTGTTTTCCTGTTCAATACTCCGCATGGGTGGAACAATTTCTAAATGTCGACAGAATAAGATGGGAAGGGTTTCTAACGAGGTTTTTTTGTGCTACTTTGCACCTGATGTGTTCTTTGCATTTTCATGTGAACACCGTGTGAGTAGGCAACATCCATTCTTAAAGCATAGCATATTAAACCCGAACACTGAGCAGAAAAGTTGCGAGATACACAAAGTTGTATTTTTAAGGTGGCTGTGAAACAACATACACGATATTTACATGCAGAGTTTTACTCTGAAACTTAAAATATTTCCATTTCAGAAGCAATTAAAAAATATCACCTGCTTTTCTTTTAATGCATTTGTAAATTCTAGCCTATATCCAAAACTCACTTTGACAATGAAAATACTACCCTATTAGTTTAATATTTGTAACTGTATTTCTGAGTATGTAAGACTTGTGTGAGATCCCAGAGTGAGCTGTAGCACACTGTACACAGACCATATATTAAACAAAATGTATACACTACGAAGTTAGTTCAAACAAAGCTTTCATTATGCAGACTTTTAGAAAGGTACCACAAACACACATTTTAGCAGAGGAGATATTAATTTTCACAATTATTTGAATAGTTTTAGATTTACCTTATCTTTACTCTGTTCAGAGTGAACACAGTAAAACAATATTGCTGAACAGACACATGGAGGCTCTTAAAACTGAACATAAAGCAAACCCACTATTTATAATCACGTTTCATCTTAACCCTAAAGCTAACTATAGAATATTCCACTTTTATCACACAGTGTAGTCAGGAAAAAAAGAAGTTTTCCTTCAAATGTATCCACTCCTTTTAAACAAAAAGGTCAAAATAGCAATTTTTCCTCAAACATTTAAGAAGGAAATTTCTCTCTAGTTCATAGAATTTAAGGGTTGGAATGGACCTTATAGATCATCTAGTCACAATCCCCTGCCATGGGCAGGGACATCTCCCCACTTAGACCAGGTTGCTCAAGGCTTCATCCAACCTGGCCTTGAACACTGCCAGGGTTGGGGCAGCCACTGTGTCCCTAGGCAACCTGTGCCAGTGTCTCACCACTCTTACAGTCAAAAACCTTTTTGTAATATCTAACCTAAACTTCCCCTCCTTCAATTTGAACCCATTATCCCTTGTCCTATCACTGTAGTTCCTAACAAAGAGTCTCTCTCTGGCTCCCTTGTAGGCCTCTTCAGACACAGAAAAGTTGCTGTGAGGTGCTATGCTAGTAATTCCAGTGATTCAAACTGTAATATTTAAGAGGAGTATTTCTTCCTGAAAAAGGCCAAAGAAAAAGAAACAACAAAAGAAGAAATGCAATCATACAAGTGGAAGATACATTATAGTTTTAGAAAATGGCATGTTGTCTTTGTCCTGATACCAATATCCATTTGAAGTAAAGATTTCTGACCCAAAAATCCAAAAGCAGTAGGCTATTACAGAGCATTTTATTGCACAGAGCAATGACTAGAGCATATGATATGTCCTATTCTTTGCAGAAACCTTGCTTAAAGAAAAAAAATATATCAGAAAAGGAAAGCGAAGAAGGCTTGCAATCCTCTGTCAAAAATTAGAGTCCCTGCAGAAGAGGCAGAAATCCTATTTACTGTGGAATTTATATTGTTCTACACTTAAATGAAAGATGCAGTATCGTTACATTGCAGTTGGAAGCAGCTTGACAAAACTCTGTATAAATGTCTTTTTTAATACCTACACTTAGTATGAAAAAGTGGATGTTATATGAAATGGAAAATATAATACACAAATATATTCTACTCATACACCTGTACTAAGATTTTCTTTTCAATTCCTTATAAACATGCATAAAGTCTTACCTAAGTTTACCCTGATGCAAATACATTGGAAGCTGAAAGTCAGAGCAGTCTCTGAACTTTTGTAAATAATTTGGGAATTACAAGAACCTTATATATACAAGCACAAATGTTTTATACATCCCTGTTGTGGAAAATAGACAGAATACTTGATTTGAAAGGCTGGCAAGCCAGCTTTTGGTTCTAGACCAGTAGGCAAGCCCTAAGGTACAGCCTTGCTTTTGTGTGATCAGCCTACAGAGGCTATTGTGAAACCTGTCAGGAAGAAGTCTGCCCCCAACACCATTCTGCTGGCTTTCCAAATTACAGTGTAGGAGTGATATATTCACCAGTAGTCATCCTTCATTATGCACTGTCTTTATGAGAACCTCAGTTCACCTTAGGGTGGATCCTATTCAGTCCTGCATAAGCCCTGACAGAGACACTCAACTGCAGAAAGACTGCCAGAGTAGAGATTTGAATATTGATAGCTCTGAACACGTAAGTGCTCACGCTGATGGTTGAAATTTTAAGTGGAATAACTGAACAGGCATGAATATGTCACCACAGGATAATTCGTTTTCAAGACATACATTGTGTTCTTCTGCAATGGTAGGGGGGAAAGAATGGAAAGAAGAAAATAAAGAGAAGAGAAATCCCTACAAGCTCTAATGATATAGGCCTCCATGCATTTGAATTTCAGAGAGCATTGTTTGTACTTCAGGAATGCTCTGGGTGAGATGAATTATTTCCAGCCTCCTGTACACTTGCATTTCTTCTCTGTTCCTCTTACCTTGCCTTTGCCCACACTCTAAACCTGTAGGATTGCCACAGCAGCAGCTGTTGCCTATTATCTCCCTTTTAGATTGTGCAAAGGTGGCAAGTGATGCTCAAGCACGCCCACCTCTGCAGGTCTGGGAGAATATTCTTAATCTCACAGGCCACTATCCCCACTGCACACAAGATTGACTTGGAAGCAACACAGATTTATCCCTTACTTCCTTTGAGGAAATATTTTCAGTGTTATCTTTCAGTTTTAAAGATTATTTTATTTCCTGTACTGTTTTTGACACAAAATAATTTATCTTGTAGTTTCTGGTCCTTTCAGTTATGTCACTTCCTACACTCAGGAATTTTATTTATTTTTATTATGGATGCACAAAAGCATTTTCAAGAGTCCTAATTTTCGACAAATTATGTGGTCATTTCAGTTTCCAACAGAGCTCCTGAAACTGATGGTTATTGGTCCCACATACATCTGTATTCAAAGAGTAACTAGTTATATAGAAAGAAGATTCACCTGACTTAACCTTTTCTACTTCCAAGACAATTATCCTGCTTCAGTTGAAACTGCTACTTTTATGCAGAGACTGTAGATCATGAAAAAACTCTCTGCTAAGTACTCCTCACTTACTGTGCTCAAACTAGACATGTCAATTAACACGTAAATTATCTCAAGAGATGCTGCAGGTGAAGAAACATATCAAATCATATGTAAACATAAATTCCATTGTCAGATTTCCATTCTTCTTTCTTGCAATCAGCAATTATATCTCTATGGTCCTCTCAAACAAAAGCTTCTGCCTGGTGAATGCTTTCCTTCCTCAGTATTGCTTATGATTACCCAAAATCTTCCTCCAAAGATATCAGTCTGCTAGTAAACTTTCTCATGGACATGTGTTTCAAATAACTAGTTTTTCACTTCTTTTTGTCTCATGTTCTAGCATGGTGAACTACTCACTGTGTGAGAGGATGTAACAGCAACATATATTCTCCTTTGGTTGCATGAATTAATCAACAGCCTTTATTTGCTTTCTGAAAACCTGATTTCCAAATTGCTGGCACTGTGCATCATCAATACACACTGAGACTCTTCTATTTTAATACTGCTTCTTATCAAAGAGGTTACTTTTGGGTTGAAGCTAACACGGGTAGTAAAATCAGTTTCAAGAAAGACTTTCATCTAATAACATAGCTGCAGATATAGCTACTGAGCTTTAGGCAGCCTTTTCCCTAGGCATGTATCATCTCAGAACTTTCAGAATTTGTCAGTTTATTGTTGCAAAATATTCCCTTCCTTATGACCCTCTTCACTGCAACTACCCTGCACCTTGCTCCTTTCCTCACAGCACAGGAACATCCTGTCAGCGTCTCACTGGCATTTTTCTTTCCCCTTTCTTCTTGTGCTTCATAATAGGAGTGGACCACAGTGCTGCAGTGTCAGTCAGATTGCCTCCATGTGTCTTCTGGGGTTTCTGGCTTGTGTTAGTACACTAGTTCTGTATCAGTGGTTCTCATTGTTTTCATTCTTTCCTTACTCGTTCAGCTGGCATGAATTTGCAAGAAGGGCATAGATTTTTATCTGCAACCATAGTTCTAACTCCATGTTAGAATCACTCAACATGAACAGCACTGTCTCAGTGAATCTTTAATGTCCCCAAGGCAAAATTCCAGAGTTCTCAGCAAGACGAGTTCCCTTTTCCGGTTTAAGTTAAAAATAAGATAAAATGAAATGAATCTTTCTACACTTGTGTACTCTGTGCCATCAACAGCACTCAACTGTCAGAACTTGCATTTCAGGCTTTACTGAAAGCAAGTCTTTTTTTTACTTCACTTACCCTGGTGATAAAATAATAATTAAAAAAATCTACAGCTTCATTTTCTCATAGTTTTCTTACAGTCAACATCACAGACAGAAGAAATTTATGTTTCTGTATTTGTGTGGCCATTCTGTCTGATAATTCTGATTTCCCAGCAAACTGAAACCCTTCAGTTTGCCTATTATGCTTTGGTATTGGTGCTGCCTTGCTCACCTATTAGTCACATTCTTTTCCTTGCTAGGGGGGTCTCACGAGGTTTTGTGCTGTCACAGTATTTCATGCTGGGTAATAGCATGCAAGAATATATTCTATGTATTCTAAAACTAATTTCAGCCCAAACCATGCTACTTCCACTGATTTCTGTAAATATTAACTATCAGCAAAATTAAAATGCTTTAAGATCACATACAAAACACATTAGTATGACAGCTAAGAATCCTGATATCTGAAAACTAAAACATCATGATAAAATTATAAATGAAAAAGAAACTGCTCACATCACTGCTACAGAATGTAAATACATACTGTGCACCAATTAGGAAAAAACCTTCCTAACAAGAACCAGAGTTAGTTTCTTATATGGAGATACTGACTAACCTTAATTTTGGAAACTTAGGTAGGCAAGTCATGATGTGCTTTTTTCAGTGTAATTACAGATAACCAATTAAATCTTCCTTGAAACAGCCATTGTAAAAGATCCCATACAGTCAGCATTGATAAGCACTTTTAAAATACAGAACCAGAAGCAGAAAATAGAGGTTGCATATGAAAACAGCATGAACTGCTTTGGATATCAACAATCAGTTTCTGACTGACAGGATACCAATTTCATGGTTGTTTTTTTTCCAGCTATGTAT
>NW_008659754.1:65649-72340 GCF_000695815.1 Acanthisitta chloris | reverse complement strand
TACATACCATTGCAACCCAGGACAACTTGGCATGCAGCCCTTCACTGTGTGATATGCAGCCATTTACAGCTTACTAAAGGGTCAGCCATGCCATGCTGCCAGTTGTGCATGGCATGTTCCTGGGTGTATTTAACTTACTAGGATGGGCACACCCTTTTTGCCTGAATTGAACGCTGAGAAGTCTTATTGTATTTTCTTGCATCTACCTATATATATAAAGTAGAAGACTCCAGTGGACCTTTGAAGTTTGGAGCTACAGCATGGCTGACTGAAGCCATGCCATCTACCCTTTCTTGCCATAAAGCACTGCCTTTTAGCTTCTAACACCTTTTCAGGAAGATTTTAATTTAACCAGCATGTCAATGTTCTGTGGGATTTTCTCTTCCTGATGCTGGGATACAAAGGGAAGACAGGGTCTACTATGTTTAATTCTGCTTTCAATCACAGGCTAACAAGCTGTAAAAATCCTTCAAATATTTATCATTTCCAATTTATTGAGGGTTCTTCAGTTTCTTTTCTCCTGCCATACAGTGACTCCTATTTCTGTCCTGCTAAAAGCTTTGACCTTTAAACAACATATAACACGAAGCATCACTTTGTGTAGTCAGATGCACAGGTAGTAACTTCCTCTTGTTCTCTGATATTAGGTTGATCCTTGGGAAATTTATTCTCTCTGGATGCCTGTACAGCCACTGTTGCTAAGTTCTTGTGCTGGATAGTTCTGCCCCACTCTACATTTCTTACCTGAACTTAGGTCAGTTCTCCCATGATGAGGGGTAGTCTCTACTCTGTGAAGTGGATGTTAGCAGACTAAAGAAATGGAAGGACTTTCTCCAAAGAAATTCGTCACCTGCTGAAGGCCGGAGAACTCTCTGAATGAAATGTAATTGTACACTATTTACAGTCTACTGATAAAAGTGGTGCTTGTCTACCTAGAGTCACCTCAATAGTGCCGTGTCTGCAGCAGGTTTGCCTTGCCCACCATCATACCCTCATTGCTTTTCCACAGCCTGCAGTGATAGGATTCCCTGATACCTGAGTGCCTCTCCCCATTTCACTTACCACATGCATCTTCTGACATCTGTCTACTTCCTAGCAGCCTTTCCACACTCCATCCTGCCTGGCTACCTGTAACCAGGCAACAGACAAAGACAAGGCACCTGGTCCTATTCTGGTACTGTATAGATTCAGTTAGTGAAACTTTTGGCATGTGCCGTTTCCTCAGCACATTTCATACTTCTTTTGAAGCATTTAAAAGCTGATATTGACCTTGGGTAGTCTGGCACACATGTGCACCCCATTAGATTGTAATCTCTGCTTCTAGCTGTGCCCCATGACATTTCACATTCCTTCCTGATTGGTGCCATCATTTGAAAGAGTAAGAAAGAAATTTCAGTCTCCTCCACAGATTTTCACTCTATATTTGCATTCTTCTTTACGATGCACTAATCCCCGTAATGGTCATCTTAAAACAGTGTAAGAGACATCAGAGAGAGGTGTCATTAACATCCAGGCAGCGTGGAGTACTGGTCACTAAGGTATGCTTTTCAGTGACCTCAGTTAAATGTAACTTTAGTTCAGACAATTGTTCAGCTGCTTTTGGAAAGACTGATGAGTTGTATGCAATATTCTTCCTTTGGCCACTATCCCAGGACACCATGACATTATCTCACCATTTTTGCTTTTGGGGTTTTCTTTGGGGATTTTATGTATTACAGTTTGGGAATACACCTTAGAAATACCTGTTGCATGATGTGCCTGAACATGGTTATTTTTGCCTTGGGCAAGGCTGTTCAAGACTAAGGAAAGGAACATTAGATATCTGTGACATGGGCCACTTCTCCTGTGACAAGACATTGGGTAAATCTGATGAGTTGAATTGAAACAATGCAATGCTTTATGGAATGATGCAAAGCAGAACAGAGCACCATCCCACACAACACAAAGACAGCAGCTTATAGTCAAGAGATGGGAATCAGTATGGCACAGGAATGAGATATCAATTTAAATGGGTTACAGTGACATCCTACTCTCTCTACATGAATGCAGTTAAAGGCACTTGTCACCCTTTCTTCCTCCTCTGATAATCTCATTAACCAGTTCTCCCCAGAAAGGAACTGTGTTCTGCAGGCAGGTTTGGAGATGTGACTTTCTCATGGCACATATTAATAGCTTCTCCAAGATACCTTTCTTAGATCTTCCTGGGTATCTGATTTACCATTTTGGAGTTTAAAATATAGAAAGATTGTTTCCATTTTATTCCATTTATCAGGATCTGAGAGCTGCAATTTGGTTGTCAGACACATAAATGGATTAAGAATAATTTTTAAAGTAAAAAATTATTATAGTCCCACACCTTTCAGAAAGAAAAGAATCAGAATACTTGAGGGGAATGGATTTGTTAGGATGGGAGACAGACATCTTTGCTAGTGATTCACACTATAATGATGTTTGACTCTTTTATTCTGAGCAGAAGCTACAAAGAAATGATTTTTCTGCCTATGGGAGAGATTCAATGAGGATATATCAGCACAGCTAGGAATGATTTTCTCTTTGTATGGGTTCCCTCAAATACAATTATCTAGGTTCACCTTTAGGAAACAAACTTTTCCTATAAATCAAGGCAATACTCAAGACGTGAGCTCCTAAGGACAATATGTGGCTGTGTTACAAGATCATGTATTGGACAGGTCTGTAAAAGAATGGGGCTTTCTGACTTCTTAAAGGGCATCAAACAGAATATAATTTTATTGCACGGGTTGAAAACTGGCTGACCTATGGCATTGTTTATGCTACTCAGTCACTGTAAACTTGTGTTCTGTGGAGGGGAATTAGGGCAACTCTCAGTCAGTCAATGCTGGCCAGAGATGGTACAAACCTCCTCTTTTTCAGGACATAATACACAGTGAGACCAGAGCTCAGAGTGGATGATGCTCTTGGAAATGAGTAGAAGAGGACCTGCTATTCTCTAAGCCAGCAAATTAAAGTTTCCAAGCCTGCTTGATGCAGCCAGTCTGAAAGGAATTTTGTGTGAAGTGTCTTACTGCCATTGAGAACTAACATTTCCTGTAGAAAATCTTGTGGTAATTAATCGTATTTACTATTTGTCCCACTAAATCTGGTGTAATTTGACCAAGCACAATGCATCCTTCCGAGAACCACTAACTACAACCCTTTACCATCATCACTGAGTATCACACAGGTGAGATTATGGCAGTGTTCAAATAAAAGTATTTAGTATTTAAGACTTGCACTAAAGTTCCCACTGAGTGGTGCAAGCCTAGGATGGCAATGTGCCTGATGATACCCTAGGGCTAATATCTATAACCAGGCATTTACTGTTTTGTTTGATGTGTTCATATGCTTCCAGGTAAGCACAAATTTTAAAATGAATAGATAATTAATGGAAGTACAAGTCACAGCAACAAGAATTTAATATTGTCATACCAACAACTCTTCCTTGATGCAGCACTAATGTCTCCCATTCCCTCTGTTTGTGTCGACTGTCCAAAGAGTAGGAACTGCCTCTTCTTCACATTTATCAAGGTGCTCCAGGTGAGAACTCTTTGAAAGAATAGAGCGAAATTAGCATCAAAGAAATTGTTCAATATTTGTTCATGAAGAAAACAAGCTACAGAAGGCCAATGGACGTTCAGGCTCAATTCCACTTTCCATCCCAGTGGTTTTTCTGTTCTTCAAATGCCACGGACTAGACCACGACATGTACACTGAGATCTTCAGTCTCTTCTATCAAGGGTCTTGCCTTAGAGCCTCTTCTGAAAGGGAGAGGTGACAGTTCCAAGTGGAATGGTGCTCAGGTTCCTTAAACTTTGTGGGTGATTTACTTTAAAGGATTTAAATAAATCAAATAAAACCAGAACACAACCAACAACACCTATCCCAGATAGAGAATTAAGACGACTTTGGCCTTATTTTTGATTTCCTGGCAAGATATCAACAATTTAATTAGATGCCCTGGCAATTGCTACAGAATATGCAGTTTGACTGCATCAGGAAAATAAAGTCTTCTTTTCCACATGGCTGAACAAAGCAGTGGGTTTATCATCTACAGATGTTTTTAGTGATTTGAGTTTTGTTCTTCCAGTGTCTGAATCAAGAAACCAGGAAATAAAATGGTGAAACAGACCTGCTTGAAGCATCACAATGTCTGTTCCTACTCATTTAAGCAGTGAAAGCTTCAACAAATCTTTTATGCACTGAAATCAGAGTATAATGAAATGCCATAGAGCTCCATGGGAGCAAGAGTGGCTTTTCCAGAACAGTACACTCCTTGAAAGAGAATCTATATTTGGGAAACAGAAAACAGGAATAAATGGCTTCTACTCTTTCTTTCACTCTCTATAAAATTTCTCTGAATACCTGACTTTTATTCCAGCAACCTAAATCACACATCAAGGGAAACAAAAAAAGGACTGTTACAAATTGACTGGAGAAGTTTTCACTTTTTTTTTCCCCTGACCGAAGGAAAAGCAAAGAGTTTCATTGCACACTAGCTGTAATAATTTACACTTTTAAAATAATTATAATGCAAAAGAGGTGAAGAGTAGATCTCCTGATAGTGCTCATTTTTTCCAGGATGTTACATGATTAGAAGTTTGCATGAGAAGCAGAAGAACTCATATGCTTTCATCAAAGGAAAACAAATTGTGGTTTGCACAGTGTAGACCAACACGCTAGGCTTCCAGTTTAAGAGGAGGTGCCACCATTGCTGTGGGAGTTAAGTTTCAGAACCTAAGTTTACTGCAGCTGATTGGTTTTTTGGGTGTTCTGGTAAGATAGCAGAACAACATATCTTTGTGTTTGAAGCTGACTTTGTCTTATGGAGTAAAAGCAAAGGAGCTGGGGCCTGTTTGTACACAGATGCACTTCATCATGACTTTGGGACCCTTTGGGCCTGTTACTAATGGGTTTGAAGTTACATGGATCTATATCACTAGTAATCACTGAAGCTAATAACAGCACTAGGTGATATTCTCCCATTATCTGTTATAACTGACAATAGACAATCTCTCAGCTCAGAGTAGAGTCTGAAGGATCAGGATGTCGCAGACCACTTCCTGTTGGACTGTGAATACCTGAAAAGTTGGAGACTCCACAAACTTTCTAGGCAGACTGTTTGATCACCCTTGCAATAAATGTATTTTTGTTATGCATAAATGAAATTTCTTGTGTTTCAGTTTGCACCCACCAGCTCTGACCCTGACGTGGGCTCCACTCCCTCTTCTTCATTCTCTCTGCTCCACCATTTGCACACATTGGTAATGCCCTCCTGAGTCTTCTCTTATTTGGGCTCAATACACCCACCTCTCTCAGACTCTCCTTGTACAAAAGATGCTAGAGTCCCTTCACTGAACTTTCTTCAGAAAGCCTATGTCTCTGCTCTGGGGAGTGCAGAACTGAACTCCACACTCCAGCAATGGCCTCAGCAGTGCTGAGGGGAAGAAGGGAAGAATTGCCTCCCTTGCCGTGCTGACAGTTCTTGTACTTGTGCCGTCCTGGCTCCTGATGGACTGAGGGTACATGGCTGCCTCATGGTCTGCTTGTTCACCATGTTCCCAGGTCCTTCTCTGCAGTGGTGCTGTCCAGCATCTCCCACCATTTACATCCCTGACCCATTCTCGTTCATAAATGTTGGATACAGTAAATCCCAACCCTTCTTCATTCCTCAGTCATTCACTTTACAAAGTTATGCTCAATGACCTTCAGAATACTTGTGGACTGGCAAGTCTTGTTCATAGCTAGAATAAGTCACCCCAATCTATGTGGTACTTCCACATTAACTCTCTATAAGAAAGAAAATCAGATAATGGGTTAAATATTGATATTTTTATTTGTGTCATTATTAAAAAATGAACAACTTTTATGGATAAATAAGCAAAAATGCATTAGCGTAGAAAGAGGCAAAGTCCATACCGGTAAGACCTCTTTGCCTAATTCATGTTATTTCTTATTTTTCATGGACAAAATCTGATATAAAAGACATTGTCTAAGTCATTAACTGTCTCTCACGTCACCTGGAATGACTGTTCCATTTTCAGTCACTATTGCTTTGCATTTCAAAGACCTTTTTGATGAAAATTAGAAAACAAATTCTCTGAATCTCTGATCCATTCTATTTTCAAAGTGATTCTTGCATGATAAGGTCACACCCACTGTGCTGTATCAAACTCCCAATTATGGTCCTGATTTAATTCATCTATAGATGAACAGGGCATTCTGTCATGAATAATTTCAGAGACATGGAGTTTGACAAACAATACAACAATGCCTTTATAGATGCTTGTTTTTTTGACACACCAAGAATCAGGTAATATCCCATATCATATGCTCTTCATTACCAGTTAGGCAATTGTGAACTAAAAGATGGTCTTTACTCCTGAGACTTGCTAGTCAAAATGAGCAAGGCTACAGCCACATGGACTTGCCCACCTTTATTCCTTTCAGGGAATAATTTGCCTGATACCAGGGTCATGTTTGTTTACTGAATTTACTGTTTGTGGTTTCTGGAAGAGATGAGGAATCGCAATAGAATCATGTTGTGTTTTCCACCCTGAATGCAGCTCAGTGTGCAACAGAGTTATTATGTAGTTTTTATGCTTACATTTACCCATCTGTGCCTGCATATGAAGTTTAGGCTTCAGGATCACCTGTACACTCTAGTAATCACTTT
>NW_008659754.1:45671-65619 GCF_000695815.1 Acanthisitta chloris | reverse complement strand
GATGGATTCCAGGAGGTGAACTAGTAAGAAGATGTAGGTATTGTCTTCCTGCTGTTTCAGACATGAAGAGTTGTGTGACTGCTGGATCATCAACCTCTTTCATCTGCCTAGAGGGAAAAAAGTAGGAAAATAATTAACATGGAAAGGATATTCTGAAGTGGGTGGATTGAATTTCTTGTGCTGGAGCAGAAAGTCCTCCATGGTGTGCTAAGGAGCACAGACATAGCATTAACAGCAGTGAAGAACTCAGAGACATTCATTTTGTATGTGTTGGCGTGCTAGGCAGAACTGCACAGGAGTTGCTGCAGGATGCCAACAGCAGTTGAGAAGTCTTGAGTTCCTTTTAGAACAGAAATTCTGGAAGACATTTGGCTGCAGCATTGTTTAAGCACTAGTGTGCACCTGATGCCAATAGATATACACCAAGCTTTTTCAAAAAGGAATGCACAGTTCCTATTCCTATTTTCCATATCCCCTTCTCTATCTCAGTAGTCAGACATGGAGAGCATACACTTGTCAAGAATGATGCTGTGATTCTCTGGGCATTCATCCTTTGTTGGATGCAAAGTGACCTTCTCACCGTTTTTCTCAGATGCTACTTAGAGTTCAGGTAATTCATAAAATATCTGTTATTTTATTTTTTGTGGTTTACCATGAGTATATCACTTCTACACTCTATATCTCAGCTTTACAGACAATTTTCAGGTGATAATACTAACACCTGGTGCATCAATAGTTCTCAGCATTGGAGAATAGTCTCGAAGATGTCACTTCCTGTGCTTAAATAAATTTGGAGATCTGTCTCCAGAAGACATCTGGCCTATGAAAAATTAAGACTTTATGTGTCTTTAAAACCTTTTCTTGGAATGCTGAGTAGCTGCAATGTTCCAAAGATGGACTTTCAGGGGCACAGCTCTCCTTTTTGATTTTAGAGCTGCTTCTCTAAACTGGGAAGCATGTCTGAATATGGTCCATGAGTACTCAAGCGGTTTAATTTGCAAGACTATGACTCTGCAGGATTGCAGAGTTTACAAAGAAGTCATGGCAGCAAAACAGTGTTTAGGAAGCTTGGAACATGGTGTAGCCAGATGAAGAGAGGCAGTAAGCCATGAGGAACATTTGGTCTGCAAATCTGCACAGGGAATAAAAGAGTGCTTCCACAAAACTGGCGTAAATTGGCAGCATGACTGAAAGAAAGGCTGCTATAAAACTAAGGAGAGGGAGAAAGAAAAAATACATATCACTCATAATCTGAGTAATGCTGCCAAGATGGCTTGAGGACTCAGTCTGAAAAGAGAAAGGATTAAAATACCTAGCAGCATGGATCTCCTAAGTATGGAAGAAATATGCAGTTCTTTGAGATGCAGTAAAAGAAAAAAATTCCTGAGATGAATGTTAGTTAAGCAGAGTATTTCTGATCTATTATTAGAAGCCATATAAAAAGAAAATTTCTGATGAAAAAAATAAAAGTCTGATGTATCCCATCAATATCAAGGCTGTCAGGCATGTCTGATGTCAAACAAAACCACATGCATTCAGCTAGTTTTCTACAGCTGAAAAAACAGCAGCTTTCAAACACAGAAAATTCACATCTGTGGAATGCAGATTCTCTGCTGTGTAAAGTAGCTTCTATTCTGAAAAGTTATGTGCATTTTTAATGCTTTCAATGCTTATATGGAAGGCTGTATGATTTTGATTTTATATTGCAGACAAACAGTCCTAATGGATTTTACCTTGGATGACTCAGTGTATTGAAAATGGACTGAATACAAATAAAAAAAGAAAATAAGACTATATTTGACCCAGAAATTAGTACATAAATTAGTACTGTTAATTAGGATATCTGGTGTATTGATGCACAGAGGAACCACTGAACAACCCTCCTTGTTATTCTTGGTTGTCTTCCTTAAAACAAGACTCAACAAAGGCATTGAAATATGTAATGAAAAATTAACTCCTACAGAAATTGTTAGCATAAGAGAAATCTTAGCCCCTGCTCAGATTTTACAAGTAGGTCACATGATTTAGCTACTAAGTGCTAATTTAGGAACTGATTGCACATTTCAACAATTTCAGCAAACTCCACTGGGAGTTTGCAAGCACAGCAGGAGTTGTTGCACAGTAGCACACCTTTTCAGCTAAATCCCATTTTCTTGAGATTAATAGAAGCATTACAAAGGTTCATTTTTGCTTGATACCAGTAGTAGCAGGGGACAAGAGTAAAAGACAAAGTATTTCTAAGCCTGTTAGGCATTGATGTCACTGAGTGGTTGCTTAAAAAGAGAATGCTTTACTTGGGTGCTGTGTTAAGTCTAAGGAATTTGGTATAAAATATATCCCCTTGCATTTCATCTAGTCACCAGAGAACAGACATGCTTGGTACAGGCTGGGCTTACTTTCTGATTACAACAAATTCAGCATGATAAATCTAGTCACATTCAGCAATAACTTGTGTGATCACAGGCTCATAAGTAATGAGGTTTATTAATAATACAGAAATAGAGACTCAGAATTGCCATTGATAAATACACTAGCTCTGATATAGCTCTAACAGTAACAATAATATTGTGTTTACAAAGGTAATAAAAAGAATCATGCAAAAAAGCTACCAAGAAGGTGTCCCCGCCTGGGAGGTGGGATTCAGACAGTAAGTCAGTGTTTGTGTGGGTCCTCTGTCTTCACCTCATATTGGGATTTACCAGCACCAGGAGTGACTGCACCTCATAATCAACCTGAAATGTTATCCCCTGGTCCTCTCCTGACTCCACTCTAACAGGCTAAAAGCTCACAAACTGAGAAGCATTTTAAATACACCATTCTTCCCTCTGATGGAAAAGCTGCTCATAGTTACAACTGCCATTTCTTAAGTGAACTACAACAATATTCTGATGGGAGGCATTCTTTTCATCTGGCATTAGCCAGAGGAAGTGACTTTATGTATAAATTAATTTCATAACAAAGCAAATTACAAAGCTAAAGCACTATCATCATGCTTCTCCTTCCACTGCCTGTGCTTTTCTTTTTCATCCTTCAGTTTGGCCAGCAGGTCTCAACTCATCCCTGGCTGTGTCTTGCCTTCTTTTCCTGTTTACCTACATCTGGGGATCAAGGACGTAGGCCCTTCCAGCCTTAGCAAGATGGCAGGAGCTTAAAAATTTGGAAGAAAAGGACATTCATATAAGCTATGACATGAAGCAGTTTTCCAAATTTTATGTTGTTTCTCTAGGCTGGGGAAAATACTTGTTAGAGCCATTCAGCACAGACTCATAAGGGGTAACTTCAAATTGTCTAATCTACCTTCTTGCTTTGATTGCCATCCTAGAGAAACAGCCTTGGTGCTAGTGCTCTCCACTTTAACCCTTAGACTGATAATGTACAGCCAATCAGCTACTGTTCAGAATGTATGTACGGTCAGCATTTTGAAATACAAAGTGCGTATAAGGATGCTTCATGTGAGCATATGTCATGACATTCAGAAGGCACAATAAATAAAGGGACACCAGAACAGAGGACATTTGTCTGTCTGTCTGTTTATGTCTAAATTTCTAAGACAATCAAAGAGCAACCGCTGATTGGAAATTAGATTTGTAGGTCAAGCAAGAATCCTGCTTCAAGACCTGACTAAATTATTTTCTGTCAGTTGAATTGATGAATCTCTCAAACCAAATCAAGTGATGCTGAAGAAAGACAGCAGCATTTGAAGAGGCCAGAGGGCATAGTGAATGTTTTGTAAGTTGTACAAGTGTCTCAGATAATAATGAAAATAATCAAAGGCTATTCAGCTAGAATAACATTCTGCTCCAGGAAAAACACTACTGACAGAACTAATGGGCTTTATAAAAGCAAATGCAAGCCAGGACAGTGTATTTAAAGTGACTGGTGGTGAAAACCAATATAATTAGAACTCTGTGTTTGCTTTACAGTCACAAATAATTGCAATTTGCTTTGGTCTCTGGCTTCCTGGGAGGTAAAAGGAATATGAACAGAAATAAATCTTCCTCTGGGCCTTGGTGTGTTAGCCAAGGTAGTTTTGATCAGACATTGATCATTACAGAGATGCTAACTCACCCATGGACATTAGAAGGGTGTATGACAACTGTTCTTTATTTAGAAAGAATATATTTGGCTTTATTATCCCTTCCTTCCTTCCTTCCTTCCTTCCTTCTTCTCCATCTTTTCTCTTTGATTTCATATTTTCTCCACATTTTCTTATGCCTGATCCCCAAGCAGCACAACTGCTCCTATGGATATAAATGCAAGCAGCTATTTAAACTCCATAACTAGATTAAATCTCTTTGGAAAAAAATAACTTACACGTTAACATGTTTCATACCTAATCTAAAGAGTTGCCAATGGACCCATTTGCACTATCCCTCCTCAGAAAGATACCACCTCCATATGTCAGAGTGTATTTAGTCTGGCTGAGATGCTCATTTTCCCCATAGCAGCCCTGAAAGAGTTGTGCTCTGCGTTGGTAGCTAGAAAGGTGTTTATAACACAGCAGTGTTTTGGCTACTGCTGAGCAGTGCTGGCGCAGCACCAGCCTGTTTCTCCAACATTACACCCTGCATCATTAGGCTGGGGGAGGGCAAGGTCTTGGGAGAGGACATGGCTGGAACAGTCAAGCCAAACTGACCAAAGGGATATTCTATACCATATGAAAACAGCTCAGATGCAAAAGCTAAGGGAAAGGAGGAGGAAGGTGGGGCATTCATTATTTTGCTGTTTGCTCTTTGGAGCAGCTGCTATATGTACTGAAGCTCTCCTTTCTGGGAAATGTCTGGACATCACTGCCTGATGGAAAGTAGAGAATAAAATATTTTTGGGTGTTTTGGTTTTGCTTTTTTTTTCTTTTGCTTGTATGCATACAATGATTGCTTCAGCTGTGTTTATTGCCCCATAGCAGCCCTCACAGTGCAGTGCTCTGTATTGGTAGCTAGCATGCACAGTTCACAGAGTGAATGCTCCTGCACCCTGAGAGGAGGTTGCCTACAAAAGACTGTTTCTGATGCTTTTTTTATCAGCAGAATGAGCTCAGAGGGTTTTTTTTCCTATGGGGGCAGAGAAATGTCCTTGAAATTGAAAGCATTTGCTCCTCATGGCAGGAATCCGACCCAGACAAAATGCAAAGGAACCCTCTTCCTGATGTGAAGCATGTGATACCATGTTTGCAAACATCCAGTGTCCAGCTTGACAGTAACTGAAACATGTCCTGTCAAGAGGTATTCAATGAATAGCAATGTGTTTGAAGCTGTTGAGACATAATGAGAATCAGTACATAAGGTCAGCTGCAGAGAGTGGAAGCACCACATCTTTGTGAAAGGAAGTAAAATATGCAGTCATTTTTACAAAATACAGGAGAATAGAAAGAAGTTGCTCTCTTAAAGACAATGAAAACACACTCACACCTGTATGATATTTATGAAGTAACAGTTAATGAAACTACCTCTCAAATAACAGCATACTTTGAAACAGGAAAGATACAAATTTCAGCATGGTCTTGAAGATGGAAAGTGATAAGAGTATTACAATTCTAAATAAAAGCAGCGTTGCAAAACCCCAGGCTGCCATTAGCCTCAGAATAGTTTAGCCATGGGGAATATATCTGACAATGCACAAGAGAAGAGGATTCCTGTTTCACTCACGTAAGAAGCCAAAAAATCCTCCATTAAATTGGAGGTTTGATCTCCCCAGGCAGCATCCTGACCAAAAGTTGGCTAAAAGAGTCAATGTATTGATTTGACTTCTGTATGATTTCTGCCCCAAGGTGATAGATTTTTACTCAGAAACACAAGAAATTTCAAGTATTGGATTATTATTTGCATATTTCAGAAATATCCAGCTATACTACAACTGCACAACACACATGAGTTTTCATTTTCTGCATGCTTTGGGAGAAGAAAAGGAATGAAACAAGAACTGTAATACACATGCCATGAACAAGAAAAGGCAAACAGCCTACAAGAAGAATCAGCTTTTCTCAAGGTTCTTAGTTTCCTTTTTTCATCCAAGCTATCAGAGCTGAGTACAATGAAGGCACAAGTACATCATTACTGTAAAATTGTAAAGTACATTGTAAAATGTATTTCATTGTAAAATACACAGATACGCCTCCTAAGGCAATTGTGTTTCAAAAGACACAAGCTCTGCATACTACATCTGGTTTCAGTTTCTAAGTAACATCTACCTTCACCCCCACCATGCAGATGCAGGAAAATGCATGACATTTGATCTCTGTGACATGTAAATTTTAAGTCGGGTTTCATCTCTGAACAGCACTCCTATCCTAGCCCCAGTATCAATCAGCATGGAATAGAATCATAGAATGATTTGAGTTGGAAGGGACATTTAAAGATCACCAGGTTCCAACCTCCCTGCTGTAAGAGGGGGAGGGGAAAGATTCTGCCACATTTCACATAAACTTCTTCTGGTGAGATTTACATTTTTCTGTTGCTATCTCAGCCTCTGAAGAGAATAAAATGCAAAGAATAATATCAGTGATTACATCAGCAGAATCTTTGCTGCCTTGAGAGAGGAGAAGTGTGACTGGGCTGGAGCCGCAATCAAGCCATTGAAGATGCAATAAGCAGAGTTAAAGGGAGGTGCAGGCAAACCATTACAAGGCTCTCCTACATATAGATTGTGCTAGTTAGGGAAGGTCAGCAATGACAGAGAAGTGTAGTTTCATACAGTAGTCTATAATTGCAGTGAAGATATGATCCCAGTGAGGAACACCTTCATGATAAAGTGCTATAATCCACAATCATTCCTTTCCCTTGCTCAACTGCTAAAACATCTGTGCTAGATGAATAACCTTTTCTGCCTGACTGTGAGATGCAAGCAAGGAGTCAAAAGACATTGGAAACATTCCCTGAAAACCTACCTTCTTTGACAATAGGTAAATTGGGCAGATCAGTAAACATAAACCTGCATCGTTTCACTGACTTAAAAATAGTTATTGAGTTGTTTAATGAGCTGATAAACTGGCTGTGGTGGGTTGACTTTGACTGGATGCCGGGCACCCACCAAAGCCACTCTATTACTCCCCTTCTCAGCTGGCCAGGGGAGAGAAAATATAGCAAAGGTTCATGAATTGACACTAGCACTGTGAGAGATCATTCACCAAATACCATCTTGAGCAAAACAGACTCAAACTGGGTAAATTAGGTGAAGTTAGTACTAATCAAAATCAGAGCAGGATAATGAAAAGTAAAACAAATCTTAAAACCACATTCCCCCTACCCATTCCTCCTTCCTGGACTCCCCCTCCCCACCAGTGGTGCAGGGAGAGAGGGTTATGGTCAGTTGTTCACATGTTGTTTCTGCCTCTGCTCAGGGAGACAAGTCCTTTCCCTGCTCCAGCATGGGGTCACTCTCATGGGAGACAGTTCCCTGTGAACTATGCTATCCATGTGAGGAATCCAAAGGTGTGAGGGTCAGGAGAGCCTGGTCAACAGTCGGAAAGCACAATAGCTATTGAGAATGTGAGAATAGTGTCTGCAATTATACAAGAAGTGAAAGCTTTGTCTAACAGCTCAGGCATCACTTAATTTTGGTGTTTACAGAGTTATTTCATATTAGCTGAACTGCGGCAGCACATTCGTTTATGTACATTCTTGAAACTTGTAGATTGGATAAGACAAACTTCTATTTAAAGCCTCTTTACTGAAGATTAAGTTAAAATGATTTCCCTCATATTGGGATGGGTTAAGAGGGTGAATGGCTGTGGCACATGGGGAATGCATGTAGCCACTATACCCAAGCTGTGTGTCTGGATCTGATTTCCCCGTGGCTGTTTTCCACAAAGATAGCTGTCTGTCACACCTATGTTGCTCTCTGCAACATTTTTAAGAGCCAAGCAAGGCATGAAGTGTTGGAAACATCTATGTAAAGCAGTGCTGTGGCACCTGAGTTGGAAGGACCCTTGTGCTCAAGGTAGTATTGTGGTCTACCCTTAGAGATAGGTAGATAGATAGATAGATAGATAGACAGACAGACAGACAGACAGACAGACAGGCCTGTGACATGAATAAAATTGGCAGGAAATTAGGAACTGAAGGTGACCTATGGAAATAAAGTGACTGCAAGAAACTAGTTGACATTAGCTGACTGCTAAACAAGGCTTAGCGAGTTAGCATTTTCACATTCAGCTTACAGCTTTAAAAGTAATTTAGTCTTAAAACAGAAAGCTTGAGAGAGAAGGAATGAAAGGAAACAATGCAATGTGTAACAGCAGAAGTCTGCATTTCATTCCTACATCTTTCTTGCAGTAACAGCAACAGTGTGTCACTCAGCTTTGGCCAGTTCTCATTCTGCAGACAAACACGGGAGTCTGATGGGAAGCAGCTGTCTGCAGGGTGAACAGAAGTTATACCTTGGAAGTAATGGAGCTGTTTTCTAGCCTGTCAGTGCGTCAAAGACAATCGGGATGTGAAATCTCTGACATTTCTTCAGCTCTCTTGAGCAGTTTGCTGCAGCATCTGGGGTTGAAATTGGAAAACTTGAGTGATGCAGAAGATTTCATAGCAGTTGCAGATGCAGTGGAAGAGCACAGAGCAGTGGGAACAAAGGAAAGACCTGACAATTCTTTCAGCAGGTGATCTTTTAAAATCTCCTGTCTGTGACCATGTCACAGTCTTTTTCCAGAACACAGAACCTTTTTAAATGGTCAGCTAGCATATGGTGCTCAGAGGACAGGCTGTTCCTAGGAAATTAGTGTCTTTTCAATGGCAAGATACAGGAGTTTTATGGAGAAGGTCTACTGAAGAGGCCAGTAGAAAGGCTTGAAATGCAGCAAAGCCTGTGCTTTGTGTGCCAGATATAGGAAGGCTGATGCTCTCATGCAGTTCACGGGCTTCACTATCCCTACCACATTAAGAGAGAATCTAAGGGATAAAGCACCATGCAGCAATCCAAAGGACATAAGCTCTGATTTCAGTTTGATTGAAGGTTTAGCCAAAGTCATGAGGTTATCTCTTCATCCTGCTAGTCAGTGGTGGTGTTTCTGCATCTCCTGGGAGTTTGTAGGCAGTAATTTCCATTTCATTGTGGCAGTACATGCATCCAGACAGCTGAGATTAACCCTGTCCGGCCACAATCTTAGTGAGATAGGTCAGATCTGTCTTTCTGATGGAAATCCCATGAGGTTTAACACTGTACTACAGCTGTGGTACTCTCCTATAACATCTCCTTGTGAACTCCTTAAGTGTTTGAGAGTGAAAGAAATTATCTTGCAGTTTTTCCTGAAAGAAGCTTGCAGTTAGATGGGTGTTGGTCTCCTTTCCTGGGTAGCAAATGAGAAGATGAGACGAAACAGCCTCCAGTTGCATCCAGGGGAGGTGTAGATAGGATATTAGGAAATATTTCATCATTGAAAGGGTGGTCAAGCACTGGAGCAGGCTGCTCAGGGAAGCAGTTGAATCACCATCCCTGGAGGTATTCAAAAGATGTGTAGATGTGGCACTTAGGGACATGATTTAGTCATGGACATGGCACTGTTGGGTTAACAGTTTGACTGGATGATCTTAGAGGTCTTTCCGACCTAAATGATTCCATGATTCTGTGCTTTTATCACTCATTTTCCACCACCTCAGACTGCTAGTGTTTTTCAAGTGTAGGGTAAGTGTGTCTGCCTCTAAAATGCTCCTAGTTGCTAGACAAGGAATGGAACTGAATCTCAGGGCACAGCTTGGGGAAATGGCTTTTCTCATGCAGACAGAGTACAGCTTTTAATGTGGGTATCTGAATTCACTGTAGAGTCTGAGCTGATGGCATTTTCAGCCTGATTGTGTTTCTTTTTACTTCTCATGCATTCAGTTCTAGGGAAAATCTGGGCAAAGAGGGTATTGAAAGCAGATGCTTGAACCTGACAATTAAGGTGAATTTGTAGAAACCTCTTGAGCAGATGTGGCAGAAGAGCATTTTGTATTAAGCCTTTGCAAATGTAAAATTTCCAATGACAAATTTTTCAAGGACCAAAATAAGAAGCTGGGAAATTATTGGAAGGCACAGTTGTGTCATCTTTGTGTGTGCACAGTTAAACACCTTGTACCACAACACTCTCAAATGGAACTCACCATTTAATCCCTCTTCATGGTTGGACTTGATCTCAAAGGTCTCTTCCAATCTAAAATACCCCATGATTCATTTCTGGTCACGCATAAGCTATTCAATCCATTTATATCTTGATACAAGTAGGTAAGAAATAGAAAGGTAATCCTACATACAAGAAAAACTGTCCAGGTGTTTACTCTCAGTTATCTGGAATTGGCCATAAGAAATAAAATGAGATATAATACTGAATAAAGAAAAGCCAGGTCATGAATGACTTTATGAATTCAAAACCTCATCCACAGATAGCATTGGATGTCAATTTACAATCCAGCATCTACCTCCCCTTCCCCTGTTATTTCCTATTTGAACAGATATTTTTCAAGTAATTTTCATCTTCTTTCAAAATAGTCTGTGCTTTTGTTATGATTGCTGGTGTTAGCTCTTACTCTTTTTGTATAATTAAGGTCTTGGACTAAGCCTTCACTTCTGCATGTCATGAACTTCGGAGTATTATTTGTGTACATAATATGTGTAGCGAAAATAGATCTTTTTCAGAAATGTTGAAGTTGATATCGGCTGGTTTGTGATACACAGGTACTGCCTGGTAACTTGCTTGAAGGTGGGTAGTTGACCCTGACCTATGTTAGCAGTTTGCTTGAAGGGTCTAAACTGCTCCTTAAACCATATTTGTTGGGCTAATGGGGTTTGCTTGCCTTGGCATTGAGGGAGAAATTGTGCATTCTGCACCCCTGTCATTGCTCTTTGCCCTGTTAATATATTCTGCTTTGCTACCCCAGACCCTGCAGGCAGTTTGTCACTATCATATTCCACAGTACCTCCTCAGTGTTGCCTTCAAATGACTCAGTTTGACTGCAATGCAGCTTGAACTTGGACCCAGTATTGATGAAACATCTACATGTGTGGATGCTACTTTAGGTTGAACATAAAGTGAGTCTAATTCACACAGAGTCACCTACTCACGAGATATTTAAAGTTACATAAGGTGAGACATTGTACCCCTGGAAAACTACCCAGGAATAAGAGAATATTAACACCTCCACGGCAGGAAAACCTATGAATGGGTTGTCGTACTCTGCCAGACAATCAAGAATACCTCCAGGATACAAAATAATCCCAGTAGAATAGCAAGCTGGTATGATTCCAAGAAAGGTTTTAAGCTGACAGAGTTTGTATCTAAGGACAACTCCAGGATTCTTCTGTTGAATCTGGCTATGTAAATCTAATAACAAATCATAAGACAACTTGATTCTTGTGCAGATTTATTGCGCATGACCAAAAGGGCAGCTACATTTAGTCTGGGGTCTTCAGGTTGACTCCTATACTTCCTTTCACTCAAAGTCAATTAACAAACACTCAGGTCAAATTAAATGTGTTTAATCTACAAGATAGTCTCCAGCAAAGTCTCCAGAGTTTAGCTTAAATAAGGCCTAGCAATGACTCTTGTTGTTTCGTCTCTTACCTTCATTAGCTTTCACCTAGAACTTAAGGCAGAAACTTAAACATGCAACTAAGAGAGTTTCTTGGGATTCTTACAGGTGAAATGGGGAAGAAAATATAGATTTTTCTGACATTTCTTAGTCTTATCACATGCTGTATATTCTCAGGAAATTAATGCCACATTCCTTATCTTTTCACTAGTGCTTGTTATTTCTTAAAATCCTGCAACTGATGAATGCCTGCCAAGAGACAATTTTTTTTCTGCAGTGTGGTGAGGAATATTGTTCTTGTTTGAATCATAAGCCTCTAATGTCTGCCAAGAGAGCCAGCTATCAGCATGGCATAGGGCAGAGTCTCTTTTTTTGGATCAAGACCAAGGTTTGAGGAGGAAATATATTCTCTATAATGGGCAGCATGTTTCCAAATTAAATTGATGGGGGTTTTGTTTGTGTTTCTTTTTTTTTCCCTTTTGTCCTATTTTGTGGGGAGTTTTGTGTTTGGGTTTTTTTCTGGTTGCTTTGTTTCTTTTTGTTTTGGACTGTGGTTTGGGTTTTTTTGGTTGTTTGGGGTTTTTGGGGGGGTTTCTTTTTTTATTTTCCCTGCATGATATTGCAGAAACATGCTTATGAAATGAATGTGTATGAGGAAGTGAACTTTCAATCTCATGGCCGTATTAAATGTTTTTGACGGAATGTGGTCTCTTGTTGCTTCCTGCATAAACAGACCAAACATCATTAGACAGGAATGAATTATATAAAGCAATAACAAATATATGATGCACAGTGGCATCTCTGCAAATAAGCAACTATAAATTAAAATAAGTTCTGTCTTATACTGAGGCTATGAATTAGAGTTCAAGGTAAATATGAAGTAAGATTTTTCAGTTATGTCCACTAAGATCATAAATCACGGAGGCTCAAGCTATCCCTCATGTAATGAGATCCTGATAAAGAGGTAAGAAATGAAGGCTGAGAGTAGTGAAAGAAGACCTTTCAGTCACAAAAGAAGATATCACAGAGCAATTATATGGCTTTGTTGAGGAGGAAGATTGTCCCTTTACTGAATGCACAGAATTGTTTGATGTTTCCCTGATGATTCTCATGGTGTGCCACTGTGTGAAATTTTAGTGGTGGTCCGCTTATGGTGGGATGGGTCATGATCCTTCACTAAGGGAGGCACATTGTGGAGCACACAGGGCTGCCTACCACCCTATTGTAACAATTTTTAGCGTTATATCCCTCTGCGCCTGATGTTTTGCAGGAGAAAGGCCTATTATAGAAGCAGAACTTTTTGTTCAGGTAGAAAAGAAAAATGTCTCTCACCAATTACAGTCAGACTCCTAGCGTGTAAAGTCTGTTCATGTCAGCTCAGACTGTGATACCTTTTGGAGACATATCACTTACATAGGAACAGTCACTTTCAGAACCCAAGAGCTGTGATGTGTGCCAGAATCACTGTTGATCTGCTTGAATCCTTTCCCTGAAATAGTTCAAGCTTGAGCCATCCACACAGGATTTTGGAAAACAACCACCTTGACCTCTACGTTCTTCAAACAGATAAGGGATGAACAATTTTCAGACTTTTCCCTGATAAATAGAAGATTTATCCTTGCCTCCTTATGTGTGTTCCTTGGTCCATTAAACAGTCCATGTTTTGTGCCTTGATTTGCTTCACTTTGAAGAAAAGAGGAATAGCTTTCATGATCAATAATAGTAATCTATCAATAACCTACTGTGTCCAGAACCCACTCCTCTCTGCAATTTGCTACTGGGTTTCCCCTGTTCTTTCCTGCCAGACCAGATCTGTGACCCTTGAAAACCCTAAGAACACTGGTTGCATATTTTGCTGCTGCAACACCTGTGAATGGTGGCCATTTCCTATATTTCTCTCCCATATGCAGGTTTGTCAAACATCCATGACTCATTCTTCCTTGACTACAGTCAAGCCTTTAATGGTGTTCTTCTCTGAGCAGGAGGGCTTGGATCTCCTCTGTGCTATATGGCTTTATAGTAAGTGATGACTCTTTGGTGCAGAGTTGCATCAGGGCAGATGTGCTGCAAAATCACCTCCACAGTACTTGTGTGGTTTGTCTTCTGCCTGCTCCTATTTTAATTCCCATTCCTGTTCCCTGCAAATATCCAGACTGTGGGTGTGGTCTACTCACCATACAGATGGCAGTGTAGTGCTGAGGAGTGAGTCAGAGCAAGTTGTCTTCTTACCTCTCAACATCCTCACCAGAAGGGAATTGCATGCCTGTGCTCACATCAGAGAATAAAAGGCACTTTGTATCTAGCCTGAAATGTAGTCATATTCTCAGCACCATGAGGTGGGGAATCTTGCAGAAGCTTCTGGCCAGTTGGGCTGAGTAAGACCAGTGAATCCTAAACACATTGGTGTTTTTGCATACCCCACCGTCAGCACTGGAAGTGTTTGACTTCCATGATATAATTCCAGTCTCAGAACTGAGTCATCTCCCTGTGAAGCTGGAGAAGACTTCACAGTCTTAGTAATGCTGTCCCTACTTCTTTTTCCCCTGGTTTTAAATCTCCATAACACCTGCTGTGCTCTGCTTTTTTTTTCCCAGTAGAATAATTCCATTCCAACATGAGTGATCATCTTAATTAGAAGTCTGTTGGTAAGCAGAGGTTGATGAAGATATCCACCAGCTGCGCCTGAGAAACAAAAGCACAGGTTTCAGAAAGCACATGACACTGCTTCTATGTCCCTGTGATCATCATAGAACATGTGCAAATGAACACTGGTGAGACAGCAGTTCTGCCACTGCATCTCTTCTTTGACCTAAGAGAGGTGAAAGGCAAAGCTAGAGCAGAAAGCTGAGACATGAAGAGTTGATGATCCAGACTGAGACAGAGAGCGCATTCAAAAACATACAGCCTGTAACTACTACTACTTGTCATGAACCGAGACATGCTAAAATGTGCAAGCAAGAGTGCCCACATCTGAAGTATCTGAGACAGGAATATAAAGCCTACTAGTGACTGTATTGGGCCCTCAGGGCCTGACATCCACACACAATTCCAGGTCATCCCATGTTTGCTGTAAAGTAGAATTTACTGGGATGTCAGCTGTGGGATGGAGTGCATGATGAAGCATAGAATTTATCCCTTTGTTATCTCTTTGCCCCCCCATGTGGCCATCATTCTGCAAAAGGGTTTTACGTCCTCAGGCTGAAAGCAACCAACTAAGGGTACCCATGGATCTTTGCCAGCCTCACAGCTATCTCCACAGACTATAGTTCTGTTCACTTTTCAACTACCCAGTGACTGTTTGTATAGCTGCAATGATTAAATGCTTCCTTGCAGCTCACTCCTGGCAAGTTTCATGCCCTGTTGCATTTGTCACTGGTACATCATCCAGACCATGTTCCATTCATAGTAAACTTCTATTACGTGACTGCTTCCTTCCTTCCAGACTCTCCTTGCCTATGCAAGACTAGATATGATAACAGAAGTTATTTCTATAGCAGTGCGTCTACACAGTTCAACGTTCTTATACCAGCTTCCTCCAGCTTCTGCTGGGCCTCCAGGACAGTTTGCAGCCCAACAAAGCAGCTGTTGTACATTTTACTTGGTCTATATCTTCTTGGGTACATAGGCTTATGAGTCAGATGGACGTTCTTACTCAGTTAAGCAAGACAGAACAAATGTTTTCATTTGTTTTTGTAGAACATATCTCAAGAATAAAACCCTTCCACTTTGATCTATGGGAGTACCACATCATTGAGAGCAATACTGTTGAATTAGAGTGTGCTGCCTATTTTTTTCTCTTCCCATTTGGCTTGGTACTGACGGGGTCTAAACCTGAGCCTGAAAGAAGAGATGGTCTGTCTTTCATGGAAAAGATAATATGAAGAAGTCGGAATGGAAAAGGCAGTGATAACAGGCTCTGGCAGACAGATCAATTGTGCTCAAGAATTCTTTGTGGGTGGCATATACACAGACACAAGCAAGACGAGTAGTTCTCTGAGGAAAATTCAGTCATGAGTAGAAAACTTGAACTGTTGCTTTTGGTCCATGTCTCAAAGGGAAGAAAGAACTAGTGAGTCTCAGAAGTCTGCTTATGCAGCTAGCATCCTGTCTCTGGAATGCCTTTTACTTAGGGAAAGTAATTTGATAAAGAACTGTAGGACACAATTTCCTCTGCTGATAAACTGAGGATTCTTCAATGACAAAAGCTGCACACAACTGTATTCTCAGATGGAAAGACAGGCACACAAGCAGCTGCATATTTCCTTGTATATTTTCTGAGATGTCTCAAATTTCCTCCAGTAATGTACAGTTGAATTTTGGGGGAGTCAAAGCCTAGGAACTCCATGACCCCTAAACTAGAAAAACCAACACTGTTGACAAGTATAGACTCTGGTGAGCTTTTGGAACTGACATTAACAGGGTTGTGCTGCTCAGCCTAAAGGTCAGTGTGCAGCAAATAGATTCACTGTCCTTGTGGTAATAAAGATTTTGAGCTCAGTCAAATGACAGGGGATGCTGACCAGCCTGTGCTGACCAAGAGCATCTCTACCCTTTTTGTTTCTCATTCTGCTTCCTCACCAATTCCAGTTGTTTTGTATTTTTCTACTTCACTCTCAACTAGGTCCTCATTAGGCCTCTTCTGTGTAATTTTTCTGCTGGTAGCTGAATGATAATAATAGAGAGACTGCCATTTGATTTCAGTCTCTCACTAAGTCATATATTCATAGAGTACTTTTGCTTCAATAGATTGAGGTGAATTGATTTCTTTAGAGCATTGTTGGCTTTTGCACCCTGGAATTTTCAGGAACTTTATGATTACTGATGCAGTCATGACGCTGCATAAAAGGTGAAATTCAAGAGCTTCAATTACTATGTACAATTGTTGCTTAGGAAGGATAGTTACAATTAATGAGGTGGGTCTATTCAAAATCAGTTGTTAAGGACCGCAGATAGAAAGCTGTTTCTACAGGTTGTAAACTGAATTTCATAGCCTTAAACTTCCTTTTCATTATTTTTAGAGATATGCAGGTATGTTTACTTTAGATTCATCTCTTACCAACCCTACATCTGATATAACTGGGCACTTTTCCTTTCATTTAATTGGGTTTCTACTGTCTTTCTTGTGACTGGAAATTTAGAAAACACATGCATTTCTCTGTGCCGACTCACACTCATTTCTTTAGCTGTCTTCCAAGGATGCACTGAAAGATAAGGTCAAAATTGCTTTTGTTGTTCTATTGTAAGCCATGAGTGCTAGGCTGAATTGAAGGAAGTAGTCTTCAATTTTGTAAAACCCTTTCTCTGCTTTAATTTTCTAGCCTGTGCCTTGCCCCGAAAAACTTTCTAAAGATCTGAGTTTGACTGTTTTGTGTGATAAGGCACAACCTTCTCCTGAAGTCTGACAGTTGGGAACAATACCTAATGGGACTGTCTGTCAATTATGACACCTTCTTGCTCAACAAAGAAATAAAGAACAAGAATTTATTTGAAACTGCAGATGAATGGATATGGTAATTTTTATGGGGAATTGCTGTCAGTTGTAGTCTCTTTTGATTACTGTAATATCCTTTCAGTAAATAGCTTTATCACTGCAGTTTCCTTCTGCATGTTGGAAACTTTCACTGATTTATTCCATTTTTCTGTTTTGTGATTCTCACTTAGGTGATTTTACCTTGAACTAAATTTCTCTAGGGAAGTTGACTTGCAACAGTAACAGAGGAATATTTATTACTAAAGCATTCTGAAACATGCTGGCTCCCTTTCATTTTTAGTTGCAAACACACTTATGTTAACTCTATGGGGTAATTTTAATACTTTAGCATCTCCATTTTTGGTAAGTATTTAGCAAAATGTCTCTAAGTGTACAGAATGTTAGAGGTGTTCGTTAATTGGCATTATACATAGCTTTTTTCTTTTTTTTTTTTTTGCATTTTTTTTAATACTTACCAATTTAGTTCTGTTTAGCTCTGTATATGACTATAAATGAAATTAACTCATTACACAGTTTTCTAGTTCATGCCAACAACCCCTAAAAATCTGAGTGGTATTTCTGAATGTTGAAGAAAATGAAATATTTTTTTTTAAAAAAGAAAGGTATCATTTACTGCACTAAAATTGCTCCCTCCAAAATAATTTCTTCCTCACCTCAAGCATTTCAAGTAGAAATGGGGCTCTTCTGACCCATAATAAGGGACTTTCCCCTACCCTCACCTGTTTTGTCAATTACGTCTCAATATTCACAGTAAAGCATCGTTGCTTATGTCAGTAATTGCAATCTCAGAAAAAAATCTCCTTCTGAAAGAGCTGTGGATGACTCATTGGCTTAAATATACTCTCTGACTCAACCAGTAGCACTGTGCTGATGTGCAAAGACTGAGAAGTAGAACCTTTTCCCAGGAATCTGGGAGTCTGGAAGAAGAGTGATCTATGTGTGGTAGACTAATGGAAGAAAAGCTAGAAGAGAAAAGAAGAAAACAGAACAAAAAAGGGGAGAAAAAACAGAAGGTCTTCTGGAAATTAAAACACAAGTTAAGGGGTTAGGAGGGAAGAATAGCAGTGTAGGTGAAAGGAAAAGGCCAGAACATGCATCAAGGAACAACAGACCCAGTGAGAACTGTCGATGTTTAAGCAGTGACACCTCCTGCACTGATGCTGCAGGACATCCTTCCCTGTCTGTCTTGGAGGCTTTGAAAATCTTCAGGGAACGTGAACAGAACAAAACCAGGGTACAACTGAATCTCTCAGAAGCTGCCCATCTGAACTTCAGATCTGTTCCTCAGATGCTGAAGTAGATGTCTGAGAATCCAGCTAGGAATCCTGTAATCCTGACAGGCTTAAGGTATTTTTCCAAAAAACGCTCAGTTTTGGATGATCTGCCTGAAGCACAGTGTGCTTCAACTCTCAGCCTGGTTCTGAAGGGCTCCCCCAGTGTGTATCCCAGTTTCTTCTGGTTTGTCCTCAGCAGTGGCCAACTGTTCAGATACTGGTATGCATGAATCAGGGAGACTGGAGCCCTGAATGATCACAACAAAGCACCTCTGAATGCATCCCTCCTAAGGAAAGCAATATGAGCCTGTACACTGCTCATATTGTAACTGTTTCACAATGTTAGTTGGTTCTTCTCTAGAAACAACTCATACCTACGGAAATAACTGATCTTTCCATATTGCATGTGCTGTTCATTCTTCATAGATAGGCTGAAAGAATGATCCTGCTCTGCTCATGACTGTCACACATTTGCACTTGCTCTTTTAAAAACAGTCATTCCTGCAAAGCTTTTAATTTCCTCATCTATTCAGAGCAGACAGTGCTTGTCATTTGGTTTTTCTTCTTTGTGAGTGTTCCAGCTGTGGGAGAATTTAGTAATTCATATACTTTCTTTTGTTTTAGAAAAGATGGGTTTGGAGATGTTATATCATTTTCAGATTCTGACAGTTCTCATCTGGAAAATCTTTTCATAGTTCATTATACCTTCTTTTGTACTCATGCAGTAGTCACTGCAATTATGGTCTTCTCAGTTATGATTCTGAGAAGTGTTTATCCAGGGCTTTGAAACTCAGCTGGAAGCATGGCTAAGCTGAAATATACAAAATAGTATCCTTCTCCATGAAATTGCAAGACTGGATTTACAGTTTGCAACTTTTACAGATGTAGGCCCAGTTTAATTTTCTTAATGGTTTTAGAGCTCTTGTGATAGTGTTGAGTCATGTTATCTAGCTCTGTGCTATAATCCTGAAGGATAGAAGATATATTAATTTGTGCATAATAGGATTTTTAAATGTATTAATAGAAGTCCAGCAGCCTTAAGAGAAAAGATCAACTACCACAGAGCTGTCAGCAGTGTCAGACATTCCTTCCATGATTCCCAGAGATGTCTCTGATTAAGAGGTTTACCTGAGAATTTGTCTAATAAAACCTGGCCCTAAAATCTCAAACAATAAAAAGCTTGTATAAAAAGTAGTAAAATGTATTTTTGAAGCAGTCACCTCTACTGTTTGAGGGGAGAGACATCAGATGGGTATTTCTAGAATTGGGTTATCTGTGTGTCATTTAGGATCATATCCATTCCATGACTGGGTTTCCTTAACTAAGCTGAGAAAATACTCAGATCCTGTACATCCTATACCTCTACCAACAGGAAACCAACCCAAATATCTGCTACAGATCTGAAAGGTACAATACTGAAAGGGACAAGGCAGAGCCCTGTCTTTCTCCTGCCTGTGGATCACTGGAAACACTCCTCCTTGCTACTTCGCAACATTTCACTCAGTCCAGGTTCAGATAATGGTTTGCTGAATGCCTTGAGCTCCTGAATACTTTGTCACTCACTCCTGCCTACCTGAGCCTTATGATTCACTTGTTTCTGTAAGGTGCTCTTCATGCCCATGCAGGACAATGTCCATTTCTAACTGCTTTGCATAGTGCCTCTTTAGCACAGAGAGAACGAT
>NW_008659754.1:37755-45659 GCF_000695815.1 Acanthisitta chloris | reverse complement strand
AAACAGTCTGCTACTACTACTGCTACAAGTAATAAATACACTGCACTATGGAAAAGAGAAAGCTGAGGAGGCATATGTGAGGGTTCTGTAAATTTGTGAGTGGTTTGAGAAGGTGAAGGGAGTTTGCCTATTCAATTTATCTTCAAAACAAGAATCTGCAGAGCAAGACATGAAATTAGAAGGATGGAGTTTCAAAACAGAAGGATTGGCTCTTTATACAAGTTGCCATTGCTTGTGGTGATTATACAAAATAGCTGGTGATTAGGAAAGCATTGTTACATACTTGCCCTGTTCTGCTCTCTCCGATACATTTGCTATTGTCTACCATTAGAGACAAGCTGGGCTAAATGGTCCTTTGAGATAGACCAAAAGTGGCCCTTTTTATATTAAAAGAAGTTGTGTGAATTTGTGTGAAGTTGAAAACCAATCCTTAAGATTTTCTCAGTGTTGCAACTCTCCTCAAATTTCAGAAGCTGGCTATTATTTGTGGTAGAGGAATAAGGTCTGTACCTTATTCCTCTACCACAAATAATTTTTTGCTCTCTCATGCCATGCTGCTGTTTTTAACTATGTGATTGTTGTTTGCTTAATAAATACGTAACAATTGTTTCATCCTCTCTTCAAAATATACTCAGGTGGAGAGATGGCCTCCTTATCCTGCTGCCTGAACGGCTTCCAGGTGTGCCCCTGGTCATAACATAACTCATGACCAGGGGACAGCTCAGAGAAGGGTTGCAACTGTCCTGTTTAGACAGATTCTCTAGTGTTTCTCTGTTCTGCCTTTTTCTTGGAGAAGGCTGGCTAGGGAAGCTGCCCAGCATAGGAGGTTAGTTGTTGATGTGGTTTTTGTTCTTGCAAAATTGGAGTCACTGGAGTCTTATAAAAGAGACATTTAAAATATTTTCCGATGCTTATAGACCTCCTTTAAAGGATATGCTGGTTTGCTTTTTTTCCTTGGTTAATTGATGTGCCTATAAAGACTGCTTTGTGAAGCTCAGCTTTTCTCCTGTCATGTCTTTTGAAGTTTTTGTTTTAATTTTCCAATTGTTCCACTGTCGTCTTAATCAATTGATAGTGGCTAGGATATGCAGTGCACACCAGTGAGTCACCTGATCTTTCTGACTTATGCTGCTCAGCATTCTTGTCAAAGGGGCTTTAAGAAGGCACTACCACTCCATGAACAAGATGGTTGTCTTATGCCCTTTATGTCTTTCCTTGGCTATTCCAGCTGACAGCCTTATACTGTTTGTATGCATGTAATAGTACAACGTCCTGAAGCTCTTACAGCCTGAGTAAGGCTTGTTGGGGGGGAGGCCAGAAGTAACTTTCTCTGGTTAACTCTGTATTTAAAAGTGTAACCAGCCCTAACACCCTTGAGGGCAGGCTGGTTGATAGATTGGATACCAAGTTCTTCTGGCGTGGAAGAAGCCAGAACTGAATAGTGATGTACTCCTCAAGCCATACAAGTACAGTCCTACTGGGGAGTGATACAGACACAGGAAGGTTATAACATCTGAGCCAAGAAGTGAGCCTTGCTGCCACAACCAGTGCCTTCACCCCTAAATGTCCATAGTGCCTTGCACAGCATTACTTTGGCCTCCTGATGAGAGGACATTGAGTCTGTCCATAGCACTTACAGACAGGCTTAAAACAGGGTGAACCAATCTGTGTGGATCACTACAGTGTTCCAGGGCTCAATGGCGCATCATGACCAGATCCCATCAAGACTAAATAGCACTGGCATCTAGTAGTGGTGATGGACATTAAGACCAGATGTGTAGCTCTCTGGGCATTCCCTCACAGATGAAAAGCCTGTCCTGTGGCAGGGTTGAATATATCTATGCTTCCAGTAAGCACCCCCCAGAGCCTGTGTTGGGAAACATTTCTTTGAAAACAAGTTGTTGTGCCCTACAGAAAAAGTCATAAGATCAGAAACTGGAACATAAAGATTTTCAAACCCTCCTAGATTTTCCCTGTCTCTGTGGTAGGAACACACTGATGCCTACTAAGACTTTGTGCTGCTCCAAGAGCACCGGGAATGCCTGCTGACCTTTCCCAACTTCTTCAAGAATGCACATCCCTCCTTACCCAGTAATCAACAGTCATCACTTTTTGCACAAAGAACTTAAGGTATGCCTCAGAGTAGAAGCCAAACTCCTCATGTTACCACTGGAGCACCTGTGACACTTAGAAATATTCAGTCAGCAAAAGACAAATTTCAGTTTTAAATCAAGAAATCTTGATTCAAAAGTATGTAAAGGCCTCCAATGTTTCCTGCCTTTTCTTGTAGCTGGAAGGTCTTTAAAGTGAGCTTAGTACATAGTGAGGAAGGGAGAGGCGAGTACTCCATGAAGATGAAGGCCATTTTGGATATGTTAGCTCATCCTCCAGGGTGCTCATAACTTACAGCTGAAACAGGGAGTTCTCCATGGACTCTCTCTGCTCAAAAGAAAGAGGCAGTTTTATGTATCTCATTAGCATGCTTAGAGAAAGATTTGCATATAAAAGTCCGCCTTGTTGGACAGAAGCAACACAAGGTAGTGATATTTTTAATGATAAAAACATTCAGACACAACCTCCCCAGTGTATTTCCCCATAAATCTTCTTTGTACTTGCAATCATCCAGGAGACAGAATGAGTCATGTGAAACTACTCTTGGTAAGTTATTGACTCCAAGCAAGTAAGTGAAGAGTTCTAAACACAAACCCAAGGAAACAAGTCATGTTCTAAAGTTAAGATCTCCTGACAAAAGAGAGTGATTAAGGGTTAACATGAAATCTGGAAGGTTTCAAAAGAAAGAAGAGGAATCTGTTGCAATAGGTCAGCCTGGTGTGTGAGAACCCTCATAGGATACATGCACTCTTCTAACTGTATAGGGCCTGAAAACTAGTGTGCAGTCTATATTAAAACTGCTTTCATCTTTTTGTGCCATGGAGGAGTGAATAATTTTCAGGCCCACATTATGTGAACCCTGTTGCATGTATGTCCATTGAAATCAGAACCAGTTGCTGATTTTTGTTAATACCATATGAAGATCTACTCCGACGGCTCAGGTTCCTCCTCCACAGCCCAAATCTACAGTAGCTGGATTGTGGATGAAGGTAGTTTTATAGCTGACAGTAGAAAGTAAGTGTTTTTGACAGTCTTTGGAGCTCAAAGACACTGAAAGTTAGAGAAACATTTGTTTACCTCTCAGGATGTGTAAGGGTTTTTATTCTTTCTTGTGCTCTCTAGAAACGTCTCAGACAAGCAGATTCTGGCTCAGCCAGTTCTGCCAGAAGCAACTTCACTGCTGCAACATAAACACCTTGAGAATGCTTAATGCAACATTTTCAGATTCTTTTTCTGAAAAATTGCAGAAAACGTTTCAGTGTGGGTAAATAAAGTAAAATTCAGAAGCAAAAACTTCTTCCTGATGTCTAAATATCTGTTTTTATCTCTCTCTCTTATGTGTTCACTTGGATGTTTTTTATTTTGTTTAGTTTTTTTGTTGTTGTTGCTGCTGAAAGAATTAGGGATTTCTAAAATTATGCTCTTTCCTTTACAGCACCTTTTTCTGTGTCAGTTTCTGAAAAAAACTTTTCAGAATGGATAGTAAGTGCAAAAGGTCATGCAGTGAGTCAGTTTTGAATCTGGTTCTTGCAGAAATGTATGGCTCTTTCTTTCACAAGTTTCATCACAGCAGAGATCATTTAAGCTTGATAAGCAATCAGAAATGCATAATTATGTATGTGAGTATCTGATAATGTAAACCTGGGAAGCATCATCTGTTTGAGATTATCCCTCTAATTGCCATAATTTAGTGGGCTGGAGGGTTGTTGGTGAAAATCTGGGGAAAGAAAAGGGAAAAGTTTTAAGGCAGTTTGCATACACACAGTTTTTGACATGCTGACAGCTTGTTCTTCGTTACTCATAAATTTTTTATTATGCTAGGTTGAATAAAGTGGAAAGATTGAGCCAGCCATGGCTTTTTCCTAGTATTTCATGAAGCAGAAGGAGTTTGTAGTCTGCACCTTCACATGGCTGGTAGGAGAGAGGCTGAAGATGCTGATGCCTGGGCATACAGCTGCTTGCAGAGGTTTATCTTGTCCACACAGATGATTTTTCTTTCTCATCCTGTTGTCAAGGTAAAGAATTGCTATTAATCATACATTGGATAGGGTATTACAGCAGTTCCTAGCTCCTTATCTTGCAGCACAGATGGCATTTTCCATGAAAAATTGGATAAATATCTCTGCTGACCCCATATGAGTATGTCCAAGGAGTTTGAACTGTGTATTTGGTGTTCACAAAGCCTCAAAATAATTGCTATAGCTCTCATTACAATATATTTACCCTCTTCTTATGTTGGGGGTTGGGAGGAAAATATTAATTACTCACAAAATCACCAGAAGGAGAGGAAAATCACCAGAGGGAGAGAGGAGGAAAAGGCTGGGACTAGGGAAGTAGACTCCAGTCCAGCTGTGTTGTCCAAACCCAAATTTCTTTAGGTGTAATAGCCTGATTCTTCTCTGTGGCAAAGCCATGGTGGTAAAATCACAGGCTAGGAAGTTCATCAGCAAGGATTTAACTTTCCTCTTCATAAATTAAGAGAATGAAACAATTGTGGCACAAACTCTTGCCACCACTAACAAGGACAAGCAGACACAAACATTAGCGGAGTCTTCTTTTCAGATTAGCTGGCAAAAACCTTTGAGCAGCGGTTAATAGAATATTTGGATATTTTCTTTGGTTTGGTCATTAACAGCCTGTTTATTGTTGCAATCTGGACCATCATACTTGATAAAGCAGGAAAGTGTTATTCAGACTCCTGTTTGAGTGCCTGAACTAGGCAGAGGCTGTCAGACGCTGTAATTGATGCCTGGCTGCAGGTGGGGAACAGCAGAGTCTGCTTCCAGACTGGTTGAACTTCTGCTTTGTGGTTGTTCTCCTGCTGCTGGTCCCTAGTGAGCTCAGGTGTGTGTGTGGCCCATACTGCAGGGACACCTCTGGGTAGACAAACATCTTGGTGCTTCAGAACTGATTTAGGCTGTTCAGCCGCACGCACTGGACTGAGATTTGCAGCCCCAATGATGGGACAGGGTTGTAGTTGTGAGTTGAGGCCCCTTGGTGAACTGCTGCTCATATTTCTGGGCTAGCACCCTGTCCCAAAGGTCAGTTACTCTAGGCTTTCTGACAAAACTGCCTCAAGCCACCTGTGATACTTTATGAGAGGTGACACTAGTGTTGTGCTGCTGAGGGCTTTGCCTTGGGTGACATAGGCCATTGTTCCCACCAATGCTTGTGGAGAGAGGCTGCTGCAAAGATATTCAGAGGCAAAATCTTTTGTACTTACCATTGGAGCTGGGAGAAATTGCATCCTGTGCTCCTATATCAATAGCTGTCACTGTGCTGACTCCACTTCTAAGCTCTGTTCACAGCTCAAATTAGCAGAGAGCTGAGAAACAGCCCTTGGGAGTCTTACTGACAAACCAGCCATGGTATTCCTTGATTGAGAACTAGAAACTTTCAGACATTGCTGGCTACTTTTTCCTCCTCAGGGGGACTTCCATTCAGGATAATGCTCTGGCTAGGAAAGATAGAAAGAATTCATGGATCCCAGGATACCAGGCTAAGTTTTATGGGGTATTAGTGGGTGTGAACACAACAGAAACTTTTACACAGCAGCTCTGGTTTTACATCAGGTGTCACCCGTGGAGTAAATGTAACTAGTTTATTTTTATCACTGATAAGCATAAACATTAAATGCAAACAATATACCAAATTCCTTCCCCTGCATCTCCAGCATACTTATATTTGCACATACATGCTTCATTATATTGAAAAATTGTCCCAATTAAATGAAGGAACTAAGTACTTTCTTCTGATTTGCTGCTTGTATTGCAGTAATAGGTAGACACTGTGGGTGAGAATAGAGGTTCACCATGCAAGCTATTAAACATACGGGGTAGAAATTAATCCATAAAAGAGAAGTCAAATGAGTTATTAGTTCTTTCTGCAAAGGAAACAAGGTTCTGGAAAACATTGTAAAGTAAGGACTAGCAACACTATGCCATGTCAATCTATTTAGCATACAAATGTGACCCTAACCCTGATCCTTAACCCCGGTCCTGAGAGAGCAACTGCTCTGCCCCCTTTCCCATCCCTTTTCCTAGGCCATTTTTTAACCTGACGAGGTAAAAATTTTCCTGCTCCAGCAATTGCTTTTGGTTTTACAGAGCAACTATTGTTGTGATACCAGTCCATAGACCCCAGGAGATGTGCTCAGTGCTTCTAAAACACTATGAATGACTGTAGTCCCCAGCAGGACTGTTTTCAGTGAACTCTGGGCATCATATGGACCCAGGTCTAGTGAAAACCTCAGAAGATGCTTTGCCACAGAGAAATGCCATAGCTGTATCTGTAGCTGAGTTTTGCTTCAGCAGTGGACCAGATATGTCATCTCTGCTTGTTTGCCCCTCATCAGGCCCTTCAAATGCCAATGCTCTTGCAAGGGACAACTTTCAGTGAGAGAGAACAGCTTCTCTTTGCTCAGAACCTGGCTGCTGAGTCTGTGAGACAGCAGGTGGAAAAAAGGTGATTTGTCATCTTCCTGAGACTTGCTATCAGATTTTATCAGTGAGATGCAATTTGGGCCCTAATAGCATATCCCAGTAATAAAATATTTTTAAAATGTTTCAGAAGTCAGAATGAGACCAGCTCTTGAGGCATGCTGTTCCCATCTGTTTGTTTACCTTTCAGTTCAGTTTGTGAAGGTTTTTCCAGGCTATTACTCTTACTCTATTAGTGATGATCAGGCAGTGTTGCAAGCGTTACTACACAACAAAACAAATTTGCAGCACAGTAGGTTAGGACATTCAGACCTATTTCAGACAGGAAGATGATGATGTCCTAACTTGCTGAGGCTTTCAAATCTGTACAGAGCTCTTTATTTTACCTTTATTTGCCATCAGTTCTGGAAAATCAGCTGTGCTGTTTCTCTCTAAAGCACAGCATTCAGTATGGTGCATAGGACATTGTCTCCTTTATCCTATATGCACATAGGTAGCAGAAATTACAAAGGAAAACATGGAGAACACACTACTAACCTCCAGGTCTTCAAGAGTATTAGGACTGCTAGGGTTGTATTACGTATCTTACAACATTCATCTTACTTCTTCTCACCTCCCTAAAGCCACAATTTGGAGAAGGTACCAAGATTTTATCAGAAAACCAGAGATAAAATTCACTATGTCACTTACATCTCTATTGCCTCAAAATGTGCCTGAACCATCTGACTGAACCTCTTTCAGCAATGGTGCAAGTATGCACAAACTTACCAATAACAAGGTTCTAAAATCATAACTGCTCATGGTTAGTCTGGCAGTTCTCATCTGTAGGTTGGTACTGGCTTTCCAGACATTTCTCCGTGCAGACCCTTTTCTAGAGATCTCAGTGAGACAAATACTTTCATATAGACTGAGTGTCTAGTCATTCAATATGGCAGTTGTTGATCTATGCTTTTTGAAGAAAGAGAGGTATGAGTCAGTCTGGACAGAAGAAAAGTCTCAGTGACTAATTCTGTCACTTTTGGAAGAGCAGATAGTGTGCTCTGTGACTGATGCTTGCCCTGACATCCCACCTGACATGATTAACATTTTGCTATACACTCAGCATCTAGGCTGATACTTTTCTATGCCAGGTGTGTGGCTCTGGCTGAATGCTATTTAGAAAGTGTCAGGTAAACCTGCTCACCTGTTGCGAATGAGACTTGGAAATCTTCACTGGCATATTCTTGCCTGATATCCAAGAGAAACAGGCTTACTGGTGTAAAGAGACGGGATTTTCTGGTGAGAAAATACAAGTGTATGAGAAGTGTCTGAAGGACAGATCCACTGGATAAGATGGAAAAAAACCTGTGTGTG
>NW_008659754.1:17761-37702 GCF_000695815.1 Acanthisitta chloris | reverse complement strand
TAATAATTGTATCAGCAATAGCTATCCGACTCAGACATTGTTTCCCAATAAGGCAGAAGATATTTCCAGGTCAGTAAATCTGAGATTGTTTTGATAGTTGAAACAGCTATAAAAAAAATTACCAATTTCAGAGCATAAAGGAAAATGCCTATGTAGTTCATTTTTCAATCCTGTAATGACTAGATTAAAAGAAGCATTGCATTTATGAATCATCCAGAAATGCTCATGATCTTCCTCTGTTGTTTAAACTAATTAAAGCAAGTAATTTTCCATCCTCTGCCACTGCTCTGCCTTGGCTCAAGGCTTTAGCCTTTCGACGAGCAATTAACACTTAAATTTTTATTGATTTACTCTACGCTTTTCAACTCCAAAGCTCACTTCCCTGTTTGTCTTCTTGTCTTGTAATCTTAAAACAGTTACAAGGCTAATCTAGTGCATCTCTGTGTACTGTGTGATGGTTCCAAATAGTGATGACATTTGACTGGTATGTGGGACAGTGGCAGAGCTGCCTTTCCTATTGTACATTAATTTCTACATATGTACAACAGAATGATAGTTTATTTTCCTTCTTTGAAAATAGACATAGGGAAGGCCAGGTGTGTCTTGTCTGTTTGCACACTAGCAAGGAAAAACAAGGTAGTTGTGAAAGCAAATTGTGAACCAAAAGCGCAGCACCAATTCTGGCTTCATCACTGTCTTTCCCTTCCTCATCATGACCATGACATGTCTTACACATTGTCTTTCCTCTCCATTTGTTAGTCCCCAGCTCTGTCTCATGGATGGTAAACGTATCTAAATCCATCGCTCCACTTCCTGTCTGGCTCTTCAGCCCCATGTGTCAGAACCCTGTCTCCCAGAGTAAGGAGAGAGAGCAGTGTGGCATGGAGGGATATGTGCCACTTTATAAATTGCTCCTTAGAAATGAATATATGATATGGCAGAGACAACGAAACCTGAATCTTTGCTGTTTAACTAAACACTCACTGTTTTTTGAGTCTTCAGCATGAAAGGAAGGTAAAGGCATTCCTAAATTGCTGAAGGAGCTGATAAATGTCATCAGCTCTCTGCAACAGTTGCAAGGAAAGGGGTTGGCAAAGCCTGTGAAGAAAGTTTATCTTTTTCTTGCCAAGAACAGCTCATTCAAGATGCAAGGTGACAGAGCAATCAATGTGATGGATTTTGACAAGTCTGGCAGACTAAAAATTCTCAGGAGAGCTGCTGTGACAACTTCAGGTTGTAACATTAGCCCATTTCCGTTCTGCTTATGTTTTCTGTGAAGAGAAAGTTAGTATAATAATAGTAATAATAGTAACAGTAGTAGTAGTAGTAATAATAATAAAAACAATAATGATATTAATAATAATAATACAGCCTTTTTTCTCTCTTTTCCAGAACTGCAAACTTTCATTTTGCAGTATTTATTAACAAGACACATTCCTCATTATGCATTTTGAAAGGATGACTCTATTCAAACTTGAAGGGTAAGAAAGGCAAAGTCTGATTTCTGGAGTTGAAAGAACTCTCATAAAAGGCAGATGTTTTGATCAAACTGAAATGGCCTGAAACCATTTTTATTATTCTGGCATTCAAGCAGTCAGTTTGCCTGCTTGAAATTCTGCCCATTTTATAGATGAAATATAATCTTTTGGTGTGCTCACTGGCTGCATGACTCCTCATCAAGTAAAGTATTTTGCAGGCACTGAGTTAAATATAATGTACTTTGGATCCAACTGGGTATTCAATTAATCTGTGGTGATCATTTCTACAAACAAGCCACACGAAGGACTGTTGCCAGCTAGAATGCACATATAGACCACATAATGCAACAGTAAGCTAGGATGTGTCTTAGAGGTCATTTAGATACAAACTAGCCTGTGTATGGACTTGATAGATTCTTGTATTTTGGTGGCTGAAAACACCCATCCCTTTCCCCATAAGTTTCATCCAGTTTGCAGACAGAGTTCACCTTCAATGTGGTCCCACATGAATGGGGCACCTAGATAATGCGTAGAAGGGCCACTCAGTTGAATCTAGACTAGCAAAACTGAACAGATGAGGCAATATGTGTACAGTGCATTCAATCAACTATTAGAAAAAGAAGCACCTGACAACTTTGTGGGATACAGCCATACACAAAGAGATAGAAAGTAGTAGACACCAAATAATGGAAATTGGCTCTAATTAGAAAAATAAGCAGAAATGGATGCTAAGGAGAAGGGATCCATGAGCAATTTTTCTACCTCAGAGGTAGATACCAGAAAGGGTCTGAGGAACTTCTGGTGCGGATGGCCATTTTCTACACAGCATTCTGCTCTGAAGCTAGTGTCAACATCTTCTTTGAAATTAAGAGCAGGGCACAGTGCTCTTCCCACATTTTGTTTCCAGCATTTGGGCAAGCATAGATCTGTTGTGCCTCTGAGCACGGGGTCTGAATTTAAGAAGCAGAGCATGTCCAAGCTACTGCCTATTGCCATTCTCTTTTACATACTGTATGACACAAAGCCTGCAGAGGCCCATTCACACTAGCTGGGCCAAAGTGTATCCTTTCCACTAGTGCTTCTTCTGGGTAGCAGCTATTTTTATTTAGGTCTGCCTTCTCTTCTCCCTTCACTACTGGCAGTCCTTAACAAAATGGAAGAACTGTCTTCAGCATTAGTATCTCCATGCTGTTGAAGCTGAGCAACTGCTGCTTCCTGGAGTACAAGGAAAACACTGCTTGTTCTTTTTATATTGGCAGTGCTTTGGCACACTTACTGTCCTACTTTTCCATATTCAAATCTTGCTGATAAGTATCTAAACTGATTTTCCTGGGCCAAATGCTTCCTAAGAAGATCGAGCTGGTTCAATATGAGCCCACAGTGTGCACAGGTGACAAAGAAGGCCAACAGCATCTTGGTCTGTATCAAGAATAGTGTGGTCAGCAGCATTTGGAAAGTGATCATCCCCCTGCACCTGTCATTTGTCCTCGAGGACTGTGTTCAGTTTTGGGCCCCTCACTTTAAAAAGAGAATTGAGGAGCTGGGGCAAGTCCAGCCAAAGGAAATGAGGCTCACAGAAGGTCTGGAAAACATGTCATATGAGGAAAGGCTGAGAGAATTGGGTTTGTTTAACCTTAAGAAGAGGCAGCTTAGGGGTTATCTCATGGTTCTCTACCACTACCTGAAAGGGGGTCATAGTGAGGTGGGGGATGCTCTCTCCTGCCATGCCTGAAGTAAGAGGACTAGAAGGAATGGTAGCTGAGACAGGGAAGATTCAGACTAGATGTTAGGAATAAAGTATCCTTGTTAGGGTATTCAGGCATTGGAAGAGATTGCCCAGGGAAGTGGTGGAGTTACCACCCGGGAAGTGGTGCCTGGATCCAACTCAGGAGGATATGGTTTAGAGGTTACAGCAGAGAGGCATGCTAATGGTTGGATTCAATGATCTTAGAGATCTCCTTCAGGCTTCATGGTTCTATGATTCTATCTCAATTTCTGAAATTAGTGTTGAAAAAAGAAGAAAAAAAACCAAGCAGGCTTTTTCTGCTATTGTCTGGCAGTTCCTTTGTTTTCTGAAGCAGACTGTTCTCTGAGCTCAAATCTGCCTGTGTTCTTTTTTTTTCTTCCTCTCTAATTTGTTCTTCTTTTATGTAACCACCACCAGGGAGGTTCATCCATTTTTGTCTGCAGCTAGCTTGAACTCTAGACTAGATCAACCTTCACTGCCTCTGGCCATATGATTGGCCAGGTCACCTGCATATTCCCAGGCTTTCAAGAGAACTGGCATGAATAGGAATCATCCATCTTTCTCTCTGGAAAATCCCTTATCTACCATGGAAAGCCTCTGCACTCTAATATAGTGCTGTTTGCCCTCCTCTGTTGGAGAGAATGAGAGACAGCTATGAGAGTTGGCAGGGATTTTTTTCTGAGGGAAAAAAATCTTAGTGATTTAGGAAATCATGGCAATCTGGCTCTTTTCTGAAGCTCTTCTACTCAGCTTGTCACTGGAACTGGTAGGTTAAACTACCTAATTGCAGGCTTGTTGTCCATGACTTTTGACATGGTCTGCTTCTCTATCCTTCGATGTCAGCAGATTCCAGAAGATTGTTCTCCACTGGATTCTTTTATTCCTCTAAACCAATTTTGTACTATTTTCATCAAGTCTCTCCTTACTCTAGGACTCTAGTCTCTCTCTAGAGATCTACGACCTGATCTCCTATATCTGTCTGATGATTTACGACCACCACTTAGAGACGTACAGAACACAATTGCACAGAGTGGTTGTGAGGTAGGTGTAACATGTTTTGATGTACAACAAATGATTCCCCCATCTTGTTCTCCATCTTTACCTAGTGGTGCTTAACATTCTTCTGGGTTTTGTTCAACTCAGTGCTATTGCATGCTGCAGAGACCTGTCAAGTTTTTGCAGAGACCTGTCTGCAGAGACAGAGAGAACTCTATCCTGAGCTATAATTGCTAATTCTGCTCTCAGTGCCACAGTAACATGGCTTAGAATTATTTTTCTGCAGACACATAATTTTGTGTTTGTTTATGCTGGAGGTCATTGGCCATTCTTTTGTCCACTAAATCAGTTTTGAAAGGTCATTCAGGACTGCCTCATCATTAACTGTGGCATTTGACTACCCAAAAAACTATAATCAGCAAGACAGGAGGTTTCACTGTTCAGCTCCTTCATAAGTTCTCTGATGAGGTGCTAACTAGAACCTGAGGGACATCGTTACTGAATATTATCCACTCAGATAAATGGCCATTAGGCTTCCTTTCTTTTAACATGATTTCAATATATGAAAGAACCCAGTTTTTGTAACAATAGTTCACATTTTGGGATGTCTTCCTCTCCTTGCCAGTGCATCCTTGAATGAGTAGTCCTCAGGAGAGATCCATGGTCTTTGGCATGGATTCTGTGCAGATCTCTACCACTGGGTGTTCAACAGTTATTATGCAGCAGAGGCAGGGTAGTCCTCTCTTTCTTAAGACTAGCCCTGATAGCCTGTTTCTCCAGTGGACCTGTGCCAGAATGGGTTGAGAAGATTTACTGCTTGCAGTGATGTTCCACTCTCTTCCTTCCACTTCTTACCATTAAGAGAGGGTGTGTGATGGCAGAGAGATGGCCATGCTGACTGAAAGATGAGCCAGGTAGAGATGTTTATTCATACAGGTCACCACAATGGTGTAGCTCTCTCTGGCACTTCATGCCATGTTGCTAAGATGCTGCAACTGCAGTTTTATAAAAGCATATGGAGTACTGCAAAGTGCATGGCCAGCACTTACACAGAAGACCAATGTTATAATCTGTAATACAAGAGTAGATTCCTGAGACCTTATCCATGTGATCTGACTGAAACTTTACTCACATTCATGTGGAGCTCATTACTGTGGCTTGTGCTGGCCACCTAGGACTCTGGTCTCCTTCCTTAAATTGCTTCCCAAGAGACACAGCAGGAAGACTTGGATAGACAATCAGGTTAAGCTATGTATTGTTCAGCCCACTCAAAAAGGGAGTGCTTCTTGACAAGTGAACGGTGAGGCCCTGAGGGATAAGCAGAGTTGATGGTGCTGGGGACCAGAGAACATTCTGGTGTATGATGATGCACTGAATCTCAGCAGAGACATGCTGGGCGCTCACCTCTGTCTGCAGGAGGGGCCTCAACTTGAGCACAGATGTCTTACTATTAGACTGCTAAAATAAAGTGCTCAGATTTGTCTCTGTATCACTTATTGCTGCCCTGTTCTTTCATCTTTTCTGGCATGAGTGGCAAAGGACATTTAGGAGCTCTGTGGCAAGACACATTCTCCTTGCTCTCTCTTCTGTTGTCTCCTGCAATGCAATCACTATTAAACATTAATGTACAAACAGTCTCAGTCTTCCTTGCTGAAAGAAAGAAAGTCAGTCTCTGCAGATTCAGGACAGAGCAACATAATCTGTTGAGTATCATGCAAAGAAATGAACAGTTGTTCTCTGCAGCAGGTTCTTTTCTACATTTTCTATAGGGTAATTTACCATTGTTTGTTCTGATAGTTATTTCTAATCAGATGAAGTATGAGTTTTCAGTTATTGTGATCTATATGTGTGGTGTTTTGTCTTTTAAGTAATACTGCTTTTAAATTTCGTATCCCCTTTTTTCTTCCTTGAAGGAAAAATTTGTTCACAATCTTTATTCAATGCATAATCTTTCTCTCCTGCATTGACTTTAGCAAAGCATTCTTCTGAAAGGACATGATGTCTCCAGCCAGTGAATTCTCTGTATCTTCACTTCAGTGCTGTACAAGCAAGAATTGTTTCAGATGCATACATGGAGACGTCTCTTTGTATATTCAGTGCCATTAACATCTGAAGGCCTCCAAATAATGGGTCAGTGGCAAAAAAAATACTTGTGTCATTCTGCTTTTACAAGGTTGTGAAGGGGCAAGTTGTCCAGAAAACAGCTTCTTGGACTTCATCCATAGAGAAAGATAGTCAGTTCAGGACTCTGTAACAGCCAAGAGAATGCCAGCAGGAGAGTTCACACCTTTTGGAAATACCAGGAAGAGATCCTTTTTCTCCAGGAGCTGATGGACTACAATAAAGAAAGCAGGAAATAGTGATTTATTTTTCTTCTTCTGTGGAATGATATGGTGCTGCTAAAAAAAAACAACAGCTCTATCTGAAAATAGCAAAGTAGAGATGAGGGGTGAGAACCCAGCTTTTAATACTTACCTCCCATTTGCTTTCAGTGAGAAACCCTATAGTGGGCAATAAAGCACTGCACTGAAGAGTTTTAAGAAATTATTACTGCAAAGGGATTTCCATGTGAAAATCTCAATCCTAAGTCTGGGGCCAGGCTCATAAATTAAAAGTTCAGGGTCGCCTGAAATACAGCAGAACTGGATGGATGGAACATGAGCTCCTTATTACTGTATTTCAGGTGACCTTGAAGTTGTTTTTCTAAAAATCCCTTTCTAATATTCATTTCCCAAAACTCTTCAATGCATTGATAATTAGAAGGGATTCTTGGACTTAGGAAATAGCATGAAACATCTCCACTTATTTCTCTGTTGTGACTGAGAAGACTATAGGTTTAGCTCAGCTGAGACAATGGAATGCATTCGTCAAAGTGATGGTAGGAACATTCCTCACCTCACTTCACTTGCCTTGTTGAAAGGAAAAGGATGAATTCCCTTAAATAACAAAGAAATGTTTAAGAGCAGTGTAGTTTCACAGATATACTTTCCTATGAAAGAATGCACCTTACTAACCTGGTGAATCTAATAGTGGCATTGCAATGCAGCAATATGGAAGGAATACACCCCTTAATTCTTGTGCCCATTCATACAGACATACATTGTCCTGTGGTGCTCATGCTTCCAACTGCATTGTTGTCTTTTTTAACTGTAGTTGCAGAAGCTACTCCTAATGACAGCAAACTGCTCTGATGACTAGGTGGTCCCTCAGTCTCTGATGGAGGCAGAAGACCAGCACCATGGAGGCAGAAAGAGAAGTGACATAATTGAGTTCATCATGTCCTGTCTGCAAGGCAAAGTTATTCTAGAAAAAGTCAGGGTTCAAATGTAAAGGACATAAGAAATCCCTTGTGCCCACTAAGTACATTATTTCACTTTTGTTGCAGTGTTTGTTTAGGCTACTTCTATAGATGGTGGGGAAAAAAGGCTTTTTCAAGTGTGATACAGCCCAGTTAGGTTCTGCATATCTTTTGGGAAAAGGAGTTCTCCACAGGCTGCAATTCCTGACAGAAAATATCTACCTCCTCTGGCATGAGACCCTCCATTTACTGTAGTATAGATATCTGCATCAGTGTGATCCTTTCCATAGGATGCAGGGGAAATCTCTGCTCCAGCACTAGGAGAACTTCTTTCCCCTCCTCCTTTGCTGACCTTGGTGTTTGTAGGGTAATTTCTTGTATTTTTTTACCTCACTCTTCATCATAATGCCCTTTCTTATGTATATTTTCCCAGAGGTAACACAGCCTTGACTGAGAGGCTCATCTACGCCCTCTGTTGGGTCTATTGGAGCCATTTGAAAATGCCTGGAATCATCTGTGTCCAGCAAAGGGTAACTTCTGGCCTCTTCTCACAGCAGCCACCCCTACAGACCCCCTACTACCAAAGCCTGGATACCTACATCAAATATTTTCCATCCTTTAACTCTGTCAAACTAAATTGTCATTAAACTATATTCATCATAAGCTCTTTAGAAACTCATTTGCATCAACAAAAGAAGTTCTGCATGTGAAAATCAAAGTAACATGACCAAGATGGACAGTTTACACACACAGTGCAAGGCCACCTTTTGTCCCTTCTCCACATTGCAACAGCAAAAATATTGCAATAAAAATGTCCAGCCTTTTCTAGGAAAGTGAGGTCTCAGCACATGTGTTGGAACCTTGGGAAGACAAGTGCTATAACCATGATCATGCCTCCTTCCTCCTTTCTGCCAGCATTTACTGCTGACCACAAACCTTACAGTATTGGGTGTTCCCTGCAGTCCACTAGGGTCTGCTATCCCAGCTGTGTTCCCTCTGAACTTCTTACCCACCCCCTGCCTGATGGCAGCAGGGGCTAGTGCTGTCCAAGCATGGTTCAGGAATAACTGAAACACTGGTGTGTGTGTCATCTATGTTATTTTAGTCACAAATGCAAAGCACAGCACTATATGGGTTACTATGAAGAAAGTTGACTTCATAACTTCCTCTCACCCAGAACCCAGTACAGCAGTAAACTATCTCTAACCCTGCTTTCTATGGCTGAAAAGAGGTTTGCCTCAGAGGAATGACTGACGTGTCCTTTCACCAAACAAATCCTTGCATGAGAACAGTCTGCCTAACCAATGTTAATTAATCTGTATTAAAAGAAATATGCATTTCTTTGGTTCAGGGATCAGGTAGATTTTATCTTAACTGCATTTTTCAAAAGATGTTTTTCAAATGCTGTGGTTGGATCTGAAGAGGTATTACTGTGGGGAAGTTCTGCCTAAAAAGGCTTTAAAAAGCCATAAACTGAATAGAGGATGGCTTGGTCATGTCAACTGCAAAAACAAGCAAACAAAAAGTGAGCAGTTTCATAGCTGACTGTCTAATGGGAGAAACATGACTGAAATTTTCCATGTTAATTCTGAAAGCTTCAGTAAAGGAGAGAAGGGTCAGATATTTTAAAAGGCATCACTGTGGCCAGATGCTCAGATACTAAAAATGCATTCATTGTAACTGTTGCTGAAATGTGTTGCTTTGCTGAAAGATGAAGATGCCTGGTTGCCCCATTTCTGTAGGTCATGGCATGTTCATGTGACTGGAAGAGTGAAAATCCCATGTTTCTTATGCTCTCTTTAAAGAAGCATTGCAAATTTCTCTCCCTTCCCCAGCTCTGCAAGTCAAGATGAAAAGGCATCTGTTTTGTAGGCAATGAGCCACTGTCTCTCATTAACTGCAGTGTTCTGGTCAGGATTAATTGCTGTGTAAAGCTGGAGAATCCACCTCTGAAACATTTCTGAAGCAGCACAGTGGAGAAAGAAATTACTATCTGCAAATCCATATACCAACAAGCATGTCTCTGAGAGAGATGGAGGGGATAGACAGATGGATTTTTCTTGAGACTTATGAAATTAAAAACAATTTGAATGCCCAGGACAGCCTCTAAAAAGTCATTCCACACAATATCACAGATATGAGACTCTGCACGTGTTTACTCAACATTTTGAGAAATGTATTGCATTTCACAGGCTATTTTGTGTTCTAGCCCTCTTCCTGGCCTGTCCCTGAGAAGAGAGGTAGTAAAAAAGGAAAGAATTTAAGAAGAATCTGTTCAACATTTCTTAATTCAGTAATGAAGGACTTACATGCAAGATTCCTAGAGGTGCCTTTCCCATATGACATGCAGATTCATTTCCAGTTGAGAGGCTGGCAAACAGTCTTGACAAACATCTTTTGTCTTCACATCTATGACTTTGTCCTCTTTACTACCATCTTTGTGGCACTCCTGCCCTGTAATCTGTGCCCCTGACCTTCAGGGAATGCTATATCCCTTTGTCCTTACTTCCTCAAGGTGACTGCTTGCAGGCTGTGCTTCTCAGAGGGACTTTCTGCTTTTGCAAAGGGAAGCATTTGACATATGGCGTGAATTGTAAATGGAAGTCATCAACAGAGTACAGAAAAAGCCCATGTTTTCAGAGCATCAATTAAATAATGTGTCCCTATAATCTGTGTTCAGTATCACAAGTATCAAATAAAATTCCACAGTGGCTAGACAGGTAAGGAAATCACTAGCAAGCTAAGGTTACAGCTGTGAGCAGTGTAAGTGCTGTAAGTTTGATGTTTCAAATTCAACAAAGCAGTTTGTCTTAGAAGTATAGTTCCCCTACTGTAATTGCTAAAAATGGAAACTTGTAATTTTTCAGTTTATGTAAATTCAGTATAGTTCTATTGTTTAATTAGCCAAGCAATCACTATCTGAAAAGATATGGCTCCAGTAGGAACTTTATCTGCTGGTAAACTTATTACCTAAAAAATGAATTGATCTTTCTAAGAGACAATGAATCATCAGACTTCCATGAATGGTTTGTTTATGCAGTCATTTGCAAATGTACTACTTGAATATTTTTCTGCCAATAAGGCCATCTCATCAGCATATAAACTTTACCAAAAATGTTCAATTTCCTTGAAAAGAATAGGGTGGAGGTCAGCCCTTTTCAGAACAAGCTTTCAGTTTTCTGTGATGTGTCACTGGTCTTGGTTTGTTTGAACTTTTTCTAATAATATTAAACACAAGCAGTTTGTATTGGAATGCAACAATGTGATGATGATGTAGAATTTGACTTCTCCTGAGTTCCCTCTTTTCACCAAAATTTTCTTCTGGGGGAGAACTAACAATTTTTTTTTCTACCTGTTTCTGAATCAAGAATCTGTCATTTCTAATGTCCTTTCTTACCCACATAGCTACATTATTAGTGGGTAGACACGAGCAGTGTGTCATTTCTTGCTGTTAATCCCTGGTAAGTGTTGTAGTGTTCCTAGGTCATGAACAAGGGAAAACCTGTATTGTGACCTTTCAACTCAGACAAAGGTTTAAAATAATCTCAATTTCAAGGAAAAAACAAAGTCATTACATTGAGCTTCATAATTTCTGTCCCATGCCTGAAAGGGAGCTTGAGGTTCAGCTGAAGTAAGAAGCTCTGTCCTGCTTTCTTGTGGTCAGCTACAACTGAGCTCCAGAGAAGTCACTAAGTGAGTTTCTCTTTTTGAAATCAGGAAATCAATTAGGAAACTACTATATGAGTTGATTTTCTTCAAGACACTGGGATGTCTGCTCTTTACTACACTGAAGAAATTTGCTGAGCAGAGATGGGTGACCAGTGGAAACGTTTCAGCGAGATTTGCAAAGAGAAGCTGGACTGTTCATTCTTAGGGAGCAATGTCCAACTCAGTAGGTGTTTGCAGTTGCACCAGGAGACCTGCAGGGTGGATGATGCCTGTTTGATCTTTATTATATGATGGGAATTAGAAACTCATCTTATTGAAGAGGCTTTTTCAGTTTGTGATGCTTGATTTAGAAAATTCTTTTTAATTTTAACATGTTTGTCTATTCTTAGGTACTTATATGTTGGTGTATATATAGTTAGGTGGATTTTTTTCCGAACTATGTGTCAAGCCTTCCTATTTCATTTAAAGAACCAGAGTTCAACATCTGTATCTGAGCTGGCTTCTCTTTTGGATGTTAAGAAGCATGGTCTAGACCTGTCTTGATCACTTGTCTGATGAGGTGAAGGTATACAGTGGTCCAATTCTTTCCCTTAGTGTATGAAGAAACTCTTGGGTAACTAACTCAACGTCATACCTCTGACTACTAGGTAGCTCATTTAAGATGTATGAATCTCCTTTCATTGCTTTCACAATCAAAACAGAAATGTGTGAGTTGTAGTGAGAAATTTGTTTCATGGCACTCAGCCATACGTTAAATATTCTGGCAGAAACATATGACATTACAAGCTCATGTACAAAACTCATAAAATGTCGATCATTTCAGTCCCAAAAGAACTTTTTCTTTTAAGAATTATTGATTTCTGAAATGACTGCAACAGAATATCCTGATCCTAATCCCTTAATAGAAACACAACACATTGTAGATTAACAGGATGACTTCTCAAATCAGATTATGCCTTTAGCTTCAGTCTCATGGTCAGATTTAGAAATTGGTACCCTGAGGCATGTGCAGAGCTTGTGAAGCTACATGCAGCTCATAATTCAGCTGTGCATCTATTAATTCACAGACTCATCAGCCAAGTTTTGTGTGCCATAATTCAAGACAGATGTGATTTTTCACATTGTAAATCTGTATCACTCGTGGGCACCGCTCCTGCTATCTCCTCAAATCTGTGTTTTTCCACCTTCCTGGCAGTAAGTATATTGTAGGTACGTTTTTTAAAGGGCCAGGTGTTCATAAAACTCTCACAGACCATTGCATAAACCCACTCTTGGTGACTTCTTCCCTGGTTTGGAAGACAGGCCTGCAGTTTCATGTTGTGTTAGTGTCACTGTAATAGGCTCAGTGCCTTACTGTACCAGGTGCAATAGAAACAGATGGTAAAGCCACAAAACTTACCCCAGGGCTGTTATCCTCTGTAGTCTAAAGTTCTTCAACTTAAAGCTGACACTATTCTTTCATACATTTTATGTGGTTATTTTGTTGGAAAGAAACTAGAGAGTCTTAGAATATCTTAAATGATGAAGACCAATTGAAGCTGAACATGACTCAACATCAAAAAGATGGAGAAAATCATTTCAACAGAGATCTATGACCTAATGAAACTGCCCGCACCATAGTTTTGTGGGCTTACTTCTTCCTTGCATGCAGGATTTACCACATGTGCAGTAGGCCACCCTTCCACATCTTCCCCATCCTCCCCACCATGCATGATTCTGTCCATCCAGGCTTGCATGCCTGCATGGTGTCAAGTGGTGAGTAGAAGCCTGTCACACTGCCCAGCAACGGAGAGGAGAAGCTTTAGCTGCTAGCAGAGCCTCAGAAGCCCAAGCTCTTGACAAATCAAACTTATAGTAGGTGTTGCATAGTCAAACTTCTCTCATTACTATAGAACGCACAGTTGAGGCTGAGTTAGAAGCTAGACATGCAAAGAGGGAACAGGAGAGATGCAGTGCTAATGGCAGCTTAAAAATGACATAATACAGGGGACCAATGCAACTTTTGGAGCTTTTCAGAAGTGTCTGACTAAGACCAAGTTTCCTCTGGTTTATGCTTTTAGCACCCAGGCTGAGTAGTTGGCTCTCTCAAAATAAGCTCTATTTTGTGAGTGCTGGAAATATTTGTACTGCATTCAAAGGAAATAAAGGCCTCTCCTGTTCCTGCACCTTCCATGTGTGACTTTCTTTTTTGACTTCTCTGTGTATGGGACAAAATGGAATAGAATTCACACTGTGGAGTTAGTGCTGCATATTTATGCACACGTGTAAGAACAATGTAGGAGGCTTGAGGGTGTATACAGTCATATCTGGGATTTGTGTAGTGAGCCTGCTACAAAAAGTATTTTCTTGCCCTCTATTTGCGTTTGCTTTCAGGTAGCATTTGAAGGAAGATCATCTGTTTGCAGTAATGAAAGGCACTGTCTCACTGTAGTTGGAGACAGGCTGTGCCTTGGCTGATCCTTAGATTGAGGAGGCACTATTGAATTTTTGAGAAGGATGAGAAAATAATCCCTTTCTATTAAAGTTATAGGGCTTTAAATTTCATACAAGAGCAACCACTCAAAAAAAAAAGGAGCACAGCCATCCACCACACAATTGTTTCCTTACTAAGATTGTAATTCTAGCCACATATATTAGTGCTATATGCATTTGCATACATTTTCTGACGAATTAGCCCTGAGATCTTTTGGACATGCTGTAAGCAAATACATCCTTTCCAGAAGACATTTCCTGCCTCACTGCAGTGGTGCATATGCGCTGGGTTGTACCTTCTCCAATTTAAGTTTACTTATGTGCTGTTAAAGCTCTGGACATAAATATTTTCTAAGGTTTCAGACAATGTTTTTTATCTCAATAACTGTACATAGTAGATACAGTATTCAATATGTTTCATATTTGTGTCCCTCCCTATTTCTTTAAACATATGCCTTGGTCCAGATTTTGCAGAAAGCAAAAAAAAATATGCATTAATCGGAGTAGAGAGCAGATCATGGTCTGAATTGTCATTCTGTCTCCAGGACATTATTTCTCGTTTTTTTCAAAAGACAAATAGGAAGGAGAAAAGTCTGAGTATGCGCATTTGCTCTTCCTCCTTGCAAGACTGTTCTTTCCACAGCTGGGTTTGTGGAGGTAGGTGGTCCTACTGGTTGTACTAGAGATTCGTTTACATTAGATGCCTCTGGTTTTGTCAGGCCATTGCTACCTGACTATTTTGAAAAAGCAAGCTCAGAACACGTAATTCTCCTCTCTGTGCTGGCACTCAATTCAGTCAGCTCCAGCTCTGGGACACAACACTGATTTTCAGAGCTCTGTGATGGCATGCACAGAGGATGGAGCAGGACAAATCTTCTGTGATCTCCTAAGTGGATATTTTTGTGTAACACAGGAGAACAACTTAACTGCAAATTCTTGTGTCAGTCCTGGAAGTAGTGAAAGAAATGAGACGTCTTAGAAGGACCTTCAGTGCAAATCTTAGCTCTGTCAGAGGAAACTCCCTCCTCAGTCACCACACTCTTTGACAGCTGGCTTCTATGGGTATTTCTCACAGTAGGTGAAGCTAGACATGCAAACAGCAGAGAGGATGGGTCAGAAGGCAATGCGAGGACATTTCATGAGAGCTAGGCTGACTGTTAGAATCCACTGCTGGAAGACTTAAAAATAGCTTTCTCTTCAAATCCAGCTCTCCTCTTACACAAATATTATATTTCTTTTTTTGCATAGAAAGAACAAGCTAATAAATAAATAAAATCTTTTTGATCCTGTTTTGTGAAACAGGACAATAGTCATTTATTATGGAAGGGAAATATCTTAGACAATTACTACTGCAGACATAATTTTGCGATTAAAGACAAAGATGCATAACTCTTCAGTCTTCTGACTAAAATAGCTTCTGCTTAATGGTTCATTGAAATGGAAATATATCAAATGCATTTGATTCAGTGGGACTACAGAAAGCTCATGCTGATTCCTCATGCTTTGGCTGTTCTTTTGATGATGCCAAATCTTGTAATTTCTGCAATATTTCCAATTGTAGGTACCATCACAAAGTATATGTTTTCAGCAAGTCCCACTTCAAATTGCCTTTGAACTTGATTGTGCTGCTGTTTTACATGTGAAGGATTTCCCTCCTTGTCATGTGTTGACCCTGGCTGGATGACGCCAGGTGTCCACCAAAGTTCTTCTGTCACTACCCTCCACAACTGGACTGAGGAGAGAAACTATAACAAAAGGCTTATGGGTTGAGATAAGGACAGGGAGTGATCACTCACTGAAAACTAATACGGGCAAAACAAATTGAACTTGGAGAAATAGACTAAATTTATTATCAACTAACATCAGAGCAGGATAATGACAAGTAAAACAAATCTTAAAAACACCTTCCCGCCATCTCTCTCTCCTTCCCAGGCTCTACCGCCTCCCACCCAGTGATGCAGGGAGATGGAGAATGGACATTACAATCAGTTCATCACATGTTGTTTTTGCTACTGCATTCTCCTCAAGGAGTGGACTCCTTCCCCTGCTCCAGCATGGAGTCCCTTCTGCATGACATGCAGGTGGATCTCTACACTCCCATTTGCCTCCATGCAAAGGTACAGCCTGCTTCCCATGATCTTCACTGAAGGCTGCAGGGGAATCCCTGCTCCAGCACTTGGAGTACCTCCTCTCCCTCCTTCTCCACTGATCTTGATGTCTGCATAGTTGTTCCTCTTGCATATTCTCATTCCTCTCTTCTCTAGATGCATTACATCTGTGCATTAATTTTTTTTTTCTATCTTAAATATGTTATCACTGATCTCAGCCACTACCATTGCTGCTTGGCTTAGACTTGGCCAGCAGCAGGTCTGCCCTGGAGCCGCTGACAATGGCTCTGCCAGACATGTGGAAGCTTCTAGCAGCTTCTCACAGAAGCCATCCCAGTAGTCCCCCCATCCTGCTACCAAAACCTGGCCATGTAAACCCAATGCACCCCTCTAGCCTTTGTTTTGACAGAGAACTTTTATGGAAAGAACTTCTTTCTCTATATTTTCCTTGACACTATCTCACTTCCCAAAACAAACCTGGAGCGCTTTCCTCTTTTGGTCTCATGACATTTTGTTTGCATTAGTGGTACATTTATGTTGCCCTTCCACTGAAGATAAACTTGCATGTAAGGTCAAGGTGAGGTCAGTCTTACCTCTCTGCCTGGCAAGATCATGGAACAGGTTCTCCTGGAAGCTATACTTGTGCACATGAAAAGTAAAGAGGTGATTGGTAATAAGCAACATGGCTTTACCAGGGGCAAGTCATGTCTAATGAGTTTGGTGGCTTTCTATGGTGGGACCACTGAATTTGTAGATAGGGGCAGAGCAACTGATATCATCTACCTGGACTTATGCAAGGTGTTTGACACTGTACCCCACGACATCCTTGTCTCCAAATTGCAGAGACATGGATTTGATGGGTGGATCACTCGATGGATAAAAACTGGCTGGACGGTCGCATGCAGACAGTTGTGGTCAGTGGCTTATTGTCCATGCGGGGCCACTGAGGAGTGGTGTCCCTCAGAGACCAGTGCTGAGGCCGATACTGTTCAACGTCTTTGTCAGCAACATGGACAGAGGGATTGAGGTGCACCTTCAGCAAGTTTGCTGAGTACACCAAGCTGTGTGAGGCAGTTGACCTGCTGGAGGAAAGGCATGTGCCATCCAGAGGGACCTTGACAGGCTTGAGAGGTGGAACAATGCAAACATCATGAAGTTTAACAAAATGAAGTGTAAAGTCCTACATCTGCATCATGGCAATCCCAGGCACACCTACAGGTTGGGTGGGGAAGTAATTGAAACCAGCAGTGAGGAGAAAGACTTGGGAGTGACAGTGGATGAGAAGCTCACCATGAGCCAGCAGTATGTGCTAGCAGCCCAGAAAGCCAATCGAATCCTGGGCTGCATCAGAAGGAGTGTGGTCGGCAGGTCAAAAGACGTGATTCTTCCCCTCTGCTCTCATGAGGCCCCACCGGGAATACTGCATGCAGTTCTGGTGTCCTCAACATAAGAAGGACATGGAGCTGTTGGAGCAAGTCCAGAGGAGGCCACAAAGTTGATAAGAGGACTGGAGCACCTCCCCTATGAGGACAGGCTGAGGAAGTTGGGGCTGTTCAGCCTTGAGAAGAGAAGACTGCATGGAGACCTCATAGCAACTTTTCAATATCTGAAGGGACCTACAAGGGAGCTGGACAGGGACTCTTTGTTAGGAACTGCAATAATAGGATAAGGGGTAATGAGTTTAAACTGAAGGTGGGAAAGTCTAGGTTGGATGTGAGAAAAAAGTTTTTTACTCTAAGGGTGGTAAGACATTGGAACAAGTTGCCCAGGGATGTGGTGGCTGCCCTGACCCTGGCAGTGTTCAAGGCCAGGAAGCCTAGCCTTGAGCAACCTGATCTAGTGAGGAGGTGTCTCTGCCCATGGCAGAGGGGTTGGGACTGGTTGATCTGTAAGGTCCAACCCCTAAAGTCTATGATTCTATGATGATTCTATAATTCTGTGGTGATTCTATGATAATACTGCACCAGAGAAGAAATTGTCAACCTTTTCTTTTCTGGAATTATCAACTATCTGGAATTACAGGCTCCACATTGATCAGCTGTCACAGTTCAAGTCCTTCCTTTTTCAGTAGGGCTTTCCACAGATGATTATTGATTTTCTACACTGAACTGAAATAGATTAAACCACATTACAATTGTTTAGAGACTGTGTCTGCTGGGTTGACTTGTATATAGTGTCGACCTGATGACAACCACACTACAGCTCTTAATTTCTACTCTAGAGGCCTACCTGTAAATCAGAGTTTGTTTTAAAGGTTATTCAGGGTTAGTTCCTCTCTCCTACTGTTTTCTGCAGTTATTTGGGTACATGGGGCTTTAGTCTTATTAACCATTTCAGCAGCGCCAGGCATGACAGAGTGCAGCTCCTCAGCCAATTGCTACACAAACTGAATGTCTGCTGTCAGTTAACACTGCACTTACTGTCACACAGTGCCTGGTACATGGGCCCTTGGAAACTCAGAGCTGTCTCTTTCCATCTCTGAAGCCTCTGCTGAGGAATTGTATGTTCTGTCTACCCTACTGAAAGAAAGAGGACTGGATATCACATAATCACGGAGTCATTTAGATTGGAAAATACCTCCAAGACAATTGAGTTCAACCTTTGACCAATCACCACCTTGTCAACTAGACCATAGCATTAATTTGCACTTCCAGTCATTTCTTGAACACTTCCAGGGATGGCGACTCCATCACCTCCCTGGGAATACAGACTTCTACTTTGCTGACAATCCATGTTTGTCAGGTTGGCTCTGGAACAACACTACTGTGGGACATTCCAGAGCACGGACATCTAAAGAGTGCTGGCATATTGCTCCTAGCATGCAACTATGGGCAGCAACAACAAAACTGATCACCAGCATTATAATCCAAGTGTACTGCAAGATGTGGCAGAGGAGAACAAGGCCCAGCTCTGGCCCAGCTCTATCCCAGCACCATGCATAGTGCCCTGCTGGAAGAAAAACTCTCATTTGGAGTTGCTTCTTTAACTTCTGTTCAGTAATTGGAAAAATCTGGGCTAACACTTGCATATCAAGCAGTCAGACGAATTGTATCTCACTGAGACCATCTCTGTTGCTCTGTGTCATACTAGGTTTATTTAGGTTTGGGAGTCATCTGAAGTCAACGAGGAATCACAAAAGCTTTGAATCATACACAGAGGCTCAAGTTAGTCAGTGTAATTCGGATTAGAAAAGTTCAGAGGTGCTAGGTGCTAAGGATCTACATCACGTAAGGTCATAAGAAGCTAAATTCCCTATAGGAGTAGCCAGTGAAAACTGACCTGGTCTCTCAAAATATCCTAGCCTCTGGTAAGCTGCCTGAAGACTGAAAAAGTACCAGAATTTTCCTCTTTTAAAGCCTTAATCGACACTTATGCTAGTAGAAATCTTGCAGAAACAGGACTTCTTATAATGAATGCTTTTGAAGTGAGAAGCATGTTAAAATATCTTGTTGGTGTTTAACAACTACAAAAAAAGTAAAATATTTGATAGATTTTTTGAAATGTACTTTTTCAATTTTAAAGACTAACCCTCCTTGGCAATGTATTGAGTGTGCAGGAATGGCCAAATTCCACAAGATAAAAGCAAGAAGACTAGCATGCTGTCTTTAGCAGGAGCTACTATTGGTTCTTCAGGAAACAGGGTGAGAAAAGAGGCTTTCTTGCTGTTTTGAAAGGGACTGAATATCATTAGAGGTTTTGTTAAGATCCCAACCTTTCACACTACTTGTTAGAGCAGACAATTTTATTTCTTCTGAAAGTTTTTTCCTGGTCATACAAATGTAAAAATTCCTTTGACACCTGCAATAAACTGTCTACATAAAAAAGCTGCACTGAAATGTGAAAAGGGTCTACTTGACCTTGTTTGAGGCTTGAATATAGATATACAGATTTATGTATTTTTGACATGAAAGTAGAGCACATGGACAGTAAAGATAAAAACCAAAACTTGGTTCTTAGGTGATTTACTGTGTCCCCTTTTTGTACTGCTTTATGCTTCATCACTGCCAGAGTGCTTTATTCTTATCTTTATTATTTATGCTCCCATGGCAACCATGAGTCTTCATCAAGAAGCCAGCCCTGGGTCTCTCCCTTTGAGAAGCTATAATCCTAAAAATCATGCTATTTCTGCTTGAATGCTTCTTACATTGAACATTTCTTAATTTATAAGTGTTT
>NW_008659754.1:8475-17715 GCF_000695815.1 Acanthisitta chloris | reverse complement strand
TCATTGGTGTTATTAAAAATACAACAGAGGAATTTAGGAACATAAATTAAAATTCCTTACAAAAAGTTTAAAAATATGTTACAGGCTTTTTTTATGCATTGAGTACGGGTGAGTGTTGGAAATCCCACCAAGAGCACAGCAGTTCATATTGATTTATTTGTGTTCATGTAAATAGCCCTAATGTGTTGAAAGTCTGCAGGATTTCAGATGGACTAATATAAATCTCCCTTTACAATATTCATGCCACAATTGTGTGGCTGACATCCCAGAAAAAACCCATCTGGTGTACCCAAACTACCTTACAGACCACTTTTGCCTACAGTGCTAAAACAGCTGTCAAACTACACATCACCTAATACAATATCCATGCTATAGAGGGCAAAACTCACTTCAGTGGAAAACAAAATTGAACTGACTTATTTTTATCTAACTTCTACCTTTTATTTCTACTTCTAAAAGTTTCCTACATTTTAATTAAAAAAAAAAACCCAGTTTAGACAAATGTGCTTATTTGCCATTAAAATCTTTGTCATCCTACAAATTGTGTTAAGAGGAAGGCAAAAATACTGGTAGGAAGTTTTTGTCCCTTTTGACCTTGGCCCCACTGCACAGTGTTCACTGACTGCCCGGCCTTGCTGTGTTCTGCAAATTATGACACTGTGCTATAGAATTCCTTAGCCAGCCCTTTAAACATCCACAGACCTTTCTTGCAAGTTATAATGCATTAGGAAACGGGTTGCACTTACTTTTCACTTGCCCTACCTTAACAGGGATCTTTTGCAAGTGTCTCCTCGGGATTTGGAACTAAAGGACAACTTCCATTACATATGGGAAAGAGCCAGGCAAAATCTTAGCACTGTATCACAAGGCATATGCCTTCTTTCTCCCCCATTTCATTATAAACTGCCTTTCCTGTGATAAGATGGCTCTCAAAATACTGTTACTTAGAAATGAACTTTCTAGCTATATCACAAAAGATAGTTATTATTCATATTTACATTTTAAATAGTTGAATCTCAAACTGGACCCTCTAAATTTTGTCTAGTTGCAGAATTTCTGGAAGACAATAGAAGCACTCATTATAATAGTGTTTGAAAAGGGATGAATTTCCTTCACCAGTACATCAGGGAAACTTCTGGCTCTGGACTGTAAATTGCCCCGGTGAATACATACCTATTGCAGTCTTAGATTGTCTGTTCAACACTTGACAGTATCTGGACATTAAGCTGTGATATGCCCAGGAGAACTCAGTGGAGTGTATTTCCTGCCTGCTCTACAATGTGGGAATAAAGTCTTCTGGCAGGTCCCATGAGGTACTGATTGGCATTAAGGGTTTGCCAGAATGTGGTGTAAGATACTTTCCATCCTGTGGGAAGCCAAAGACTGTGGGAGCAGAGCATGTTGAGGCACTTTCAGAAAGCCTAGAGGACAAGAAGGCAGGATCATGAATCCAGCTCAAGCAGTTCAAGATTAGTAGATCATCATCTATCAACATTGTTAGCTGCTGCACAGTGTGCCCACAGAGTAGAGATTGAGCCTGGCAAGTGGCTGTGCTGTGAGGTGCCTTCTTTTGCCTGCAGTCTTAAGCAGCCTTTACTGGGATTTTGCATCCATGCTTCTGTACAGGGTTCAGTTGTCTTGCCTTTCAGATCCAAAGCACAAATAACCATTCTTGGCTACTTTTCTTTTCTCGCTCTCTTCACAAAGGACCTAGAAGTCTGTTGCAGCTCTACTGTGATCCTTAGAGAATAAGTATTGCTGTTTTGATGGCAACGTAATCTCTCCAAGTTAATTGCAGGAGGAAACAACCACTGCCAGTCTATTAATGTTGCTTAATATACATGTGTGGAAGGATCCAGTTAAGCAGAGGGCTTCTGTCCTGCTGCTGGAGACCTGTCATGGAAATTGAAAACATCCTGCAACCAGCCTGGGAGCACCTTGTCATGTTGGAAAAGAACTGATGAGGATCATCATTAAGGGATTACATGGAGTGCTTTCCCAGGAGGAGTAGGACAGGACCTTATGTTTCAACCTGCTGTGAAGAGACTATAATTTGCCACAGCCATGTACCCGAGCTGCTGAAGGGTGGGAGTTGAAAGGGAAATGATCTCTCTGTGTTCATGTTTGTGCCCTATTCTCATCGATATCCACAAATTACTTCTATAAGATGTCAGACTGGCCTGAGTGGACCACTGGTCTGGCCAAACACAAATGCTCTTTTTGAAGAAGAATAGATCCGAGAGTGCTCAGCAAGCAGAAACTGGCCAGAGAAAACTGCCAACTCGCCTGAGGAGTGAGTCCCCAGAACACCTGTACTGCAGCAGGGAAAACACTGTGCTTAAATATCTCCAGGTAATCCACTCTGACAGAGGTGTAAGTGTCCTTGACCACACCACTGTTTAATGGTTCACACTGAAAGGACAAGGGTTTGTGAGGTTTCTTCAGATTGGATGTTGATCTACCTTTTGCTCGCAGGCTTACACTCTCAAGGTGTCAGTGAGAACCATGGGAGGAATTTGGTACCACTGAATGTTGACAACTTACACAGGAATTTCTATACTTTCCTGGGAGATGTGAATTTCTGCTAGTTTATCTTCTGTCTACTTTCCTCTTAGAAATTCAGATTTGGATGCCAAGCTGGGAGTAGAACTTCTTAAAAAATTACTCTTCATACTGCTCTCTAATTTGTGATGATGAGTGCCTTGCTTCTAAATATTACAGTCATAAAGATTTTACTGACTTCTATTTCATGCTTAATGTGTACTCATTACCAGCTAATGGCAAGCTAAAGAGTGCCTCATGTAGTGGGATTTCTGCTTGGAGGTGAAATTTAAAGATGCTTTTTGAATTAATGGTTTCAGAATTCTGTTTGCATGTGAATGCCACTGACTTTGGCACATCTGGTTTCCTCATCCCAGCAGCCTGAAAATGTGGCAGGAGTGAGTTTGAACAAATTGCTTTACCTAAGGTGCAAGGAAAACCCAGCAAGAAGTTAAAGCAATGAAGCTGTGATAAAGATGTTGTTGCCATTTCCAGATGATGCAAGATGTTTAGCAGTACCCCGTCTTCTTCCTCTTTACATCTCTAACAACCTCTGTCTGGGTGACAGAGCTCAGGAGAGAGTGGCAGGCAATATGTGTTTCCCCAGCTCTCTTTGAACCTAGAATCAAAACAGTATGCTTTCCCACTTACCCCCAACACATTTGTCTTGTCTGCTTTTACTTTTTGGTGGGTATTTTTGTGAGAGGGAGATACAATCATCATAATGCTGTGAGGGCATTAATTTGGTCTCCATAACACAGTGACTAATAGTAACACTTGGCTTCTCTGAATCTCATTTTCTCTTCCTGCAGCAATGACTGCAGCTCCTCTCCCCTTTTGTCTGCCTGTCCCTCAGATCTCCTTCAGTCTTCTTTCCACACATCACTAAAGCATCTCCCTACAGATCATTCATGTTCTTTCTTTACTGAGAAATGAGGCTGATAAAGGAGCAGAGCAGAAATGGAGAACACAGGGAAAATGCTGGACCTAAAATGATTTGGCAGTCTTGTCAAAATAGCAAACAGGTGAATTGCTGAATACTTGTTAACATAATGCAAGATATTCCCTTTCTAGCTCAGCATTTTGTGTTTAGGTTTCAGTGTCCTGAATTTCTTTGCCAGTGTTGCTGTAATTTCATAATTGTAAATTCACAATTTAATTATACTTTAATCACAGTTGTAAATGTACAATGGTGATCTCTGTTACAACAGTTTCTGGTGAATTGTGTTCTATAGCATTTCTTACCTTACTGTATTTTGATTCCATTTGGAGAATCACAACACCCTTTGTGTTTTAGGAGATATTATCCTATTTATTACAGCAGTGAACCTATGCTTTTTCTAGCTCTCATAGAAACAACCAGATGTCTGTATTGGCTGTCAGGGCAAAGCTGGTGGACTGTGGGACCATATCCTTCTTTTACATATGGTTTGAATGAATGAATGAATTAATTAATTAATTGTTTTCTTTTCAATCCTAATTCAATTGCACACCACTGAACCATATCTGTTCTGAGCCACTGTGAAGAATAGAGCCATTTGACTTTCATATCATACTTTGTGGGAGACAGGCTGCACTAGCATAAGATCTCACCTCTTCCTTATCCTGCTTGAATTTTAGCCACTTCAGTATCACATTTCTTGTCACCTCTAAACCAAAAGATGAATGTGTTGATATGCTGACTTCTAATAAGAGTGTTGACAGCAGCCACCTCTGATCTATTCATAACTGATAAGGGTTTTTCTATGTGCAGGTACTGGCTGAAGAGAGGTCATAAGGGTGGTGAGACGGAGCATATTTGGAGATGGTATTGATGGTAATGTTCCTGCCTTCCTGGTTTGTGATGGTCTCGAGAAACTGTTGTGTATGTAGTGCTGTTTTGATACATCTATGATCTGTTCTAGTCATTCCTTTTTAGTCAAACATGCCTGCAACATGCAAGAGAAGTTCTTGTTCTTCTATATGCTCTTACAGTCACTTGGAGTTTGCAATGTCCAGAAAGACATCACCTATCTCAAAATATATAGCAAAAATCTTTCCTTAACTTATCCTACTGGGTAATACCCACCTCTGGCTTCCGGTGCCATGAATAGGTTATTCCTTCTCACTGCTTTTAATGCTCTGCCCTCTGGCACTGGACCTGAATGGTCCAAAAATCTAGATTTCAAAGTTTTAAAGGATCTTGTCTCTAAACGTTGACTCTTCAATTTTCTTTTGGCCTGCTGTAGGTAGACAAATTTTGTTGCATTACATAAACTTGATTTTTCCCTGGATTCTTCCCTCACTCATTACTTATCTCAGGATATTTGTGATTTCCCTCTGAAAAATATTTTCATTCCATGCTAATATTTGTGTGTGGGAACAAAATAGATCATGGAAACTACCTGTAAAGTTTTTTAGCCTGCATCAGTGAAATATCAGTGCTCTATGGATTCACTGGCTTTTTCTGTGCCAATATGTTCTAGAAAACAACCAGGACCTGGTATGGGGATTAAACCATTACTTTTGTCAGACCCTGCCAAGGCTGACTCCTGAGTTTTCTACAGTATTTCTGATTTCATATTCCAAAAGCAGAAGGATTTTTGTGAAAATCTTTATTTTATCTGCAGAATGCCAAAACGAATGCTTCAACCAGCAGGTCATCAGAGAAACAAGACTCAATATTTTTAGTGACTTTCTGTGAGACACTCAGCAGTGATCCAACTGTACTTGGCTCATGTACCCAAGGTGTGCAAGGCTGGAGTTAGAAAATTGCAGAAGAGCTATCCAAGTCTAGCATTCACATGTTGTACAAACAGCAGAAAGCAGAATTTAAAAAATCAACTTTGTGCTTTTCTTATTTTTGTTCTGTGATTATTTTTTTTTTTAAATTATGGTCAATATGGTTCTCAGTGCAACAACAACCCTTTTGAGAGTAAGAGTCTCCAAGGCAAGAAAAAACCTTCTTCTGAATATTCCGCTAAAAATAAATCTGCTAATGATGGGGATATTTTAAAACACCCTAAAGGCTCTCTTATTTACAAGATGCTACATAAGGCAATTACTTTGGATTTTACCAAGCAAAATCCAAGTAGTTTGTTTGTGCATAAGAGGACATTTCCAGAGAACAAAGCAATAATGAATGAAATGAGGGTACCAGCTCATCACAGCCAAATTGTTACAATGATTGCATAAAACATCTTCAGAAAAATGTGGTGTTCCTCCCAGGGCAGAGAGCACTTACAGAGGGATCTTACTACATGCACCCCCTGCTGTTTTGCCAGCTACGTCAAGTGGAGCTTCTACTAGTCCAAAGAATTTTAAGTACACACAACAAAACTGGGCCTGCTCTAGTGGCTTGTTAAGATTCAGGACTAAGCTAATGGCATCAGATTTGTGATGGGTAGTTGTGAAATTAGGTGTCCACCTTGTGCCTAGCAGAAATCTTACAGCAGCGGGAAAGGACTCCATGTCAAAGGCAACGATTCTATTTTGGCACATAATCAGCATGCAAAGAAGACATTGCTTGCTACAGAAGCTTGTGAACCAAGTAGAAGGTACAAAGCATAGGGTGGAAAAGGTGGAAGAAGAGCATACAGTATATATCAGCATGGTGGTGCGAAAGTCTGCTCCTGGAGTGGTCCTGCTGTGTCTGTAGTCAGGAGACCATTGAACCTGAGCACACACAGGCCTGTGCTATGCTGCACACACAGCATGGCCTTGATGCTTGTGTTGTGCTGCACAGCCCCTTGGCTGAAGGATAAACTCAGCCAGCTCATTGCAACTCCAGGCAGCTCCCACTTGGCACCAGTGACTGCTACACCTGTATGGCTTTGCCTTTATCTAACAGAGCAGCAAGAAGTTCTTGCAAGACCGTCTTTCTGTTTCACAGTATAAACGGAGAACAGAACTGTTTTTCTGTGAACAAAACAAAGGCACACCTCCCCACAGATGAGAACAGCACAACATGCCATGGGAAAATCCATCCAGGATCCATTTGATGCTGCAGAACCTTGAGGTTCTCAGCATCTGAAGTGACATAAGATTTACTTGCTTTTCTCTTATTACAGCAACCACTTTATTAAGCCATTTTTTGTCAGACCTTTCTTACTGAGACCAGAAAGAGCCCTGCACCATCTTGCTCTCTTTCGTCTCACCTCCTTTCAGCTTGCCCTCACCCTCTTACTGGTACAGAATAGGCCAAAACCCAGGCTACAGTGGAGAAGGTCCTTTGGGTTTGGCTGATTGTGCCTACACACTTGGATGGAATTGAAGGTATGACAGAGATTTGCCTTTCTATAGGGGGTGGTAGGAATGAAGAAAGGAGAATCTGCCAAGTACCATGGTGGGTGGCCTTGTGAACATGGACTAGGACGCCATGCACAGGCAGACAGAAGAGCCATTGAAGACCAGCTGTTCAAAAGTTGCACTATGTAGACTGAGGGTGTGGGTATTAGTAAAAGCCACAGCTACTGAGCCAATGTTAGGCATGGAGCTCAGATGTCAGCCCAGTCTGTTCTGTGCTATTATTCTTGCTAGCCTTTATCAGAGGGACTGGGGGGAATTAGCAGCACAAAATCTTTTAACATTTTTTCAAAGACAGAAAAAGAAATTAACGCAGACGAAGTGTTTGCAGTGTACATTCTTGCAAGTGGCTTCCACTCAGCATTATCCCTTGTTCCTTTCTATTTATCTGCCAAAAGACATTTATTATGGAAAAGCCATTTCTGGCAATCCTAAAAAGTGTATTAAAGAGAGAGGGTGGAAGGCAAGAAGAAAAGATCTATTTTGATGTCTGAAGGTTCTATTGTCAGTCATCTGTGTTCTTTCAGACTTGCACATAAAGTGTGGAAAGATAGCAAAGATAACCAAGGCTCTGCCTGTGGTGCTGTCTCTAATTTGCAGCCTCACTGCTGGAGGTGAAAAACCATTCCATGTGACAAGACACTCTGCAAAGCCTTCTCCTGAAACATTGCTCTTAATTTGCCTTCAGATCACAGCCTTAAGGCAGGGATGGAAGAGGTAAAACACCATAGCTAAATGGTAAGACCTTATGAATCAGATGTAAAAGGAGAAAACATTCCGTATGCAGTGTAACAACACTGGAAATCTAAGGAGTCCTCGTGTAATCATGTTGAGGAATGGGAAACATCATCTGATTTCTTCTTGGTGGTGGCCTGGGAGTGGGGAAACATGAGTAGGAAGGGAGGAATGGAACTGGGGACAAGATGGTTGCAGAAACACTTCCCAGTTTTACATGAGCAAATGCTCTGTTTCATCAGCTGGCGGCGACTTTAAAAGCATGTGTAAGACCACAGTCTCAGCTCTCTCCCTGTGTCTGCAGAAACCTCCCAGCACTGTTGAGCTGGAGCTAGAGCTTGTGGATATCTTACTAGATTCTGGACTCCCAAAGATAGAGAGTCTTTCATATCCTCTCTTAGGCTGTCTATTTCTCTCACAGGGCTAAGTGACCTCTGAGTCAACAGCACTCAGGTAGCCTAGCTGTCTCCTCATGCATGTATCATCCCAAAACACTGTGTTCTAGCACTAGCTTCTCCTCTCAGCTGTTCTACCCAGTTACCATTCCAATTCATGCCTTTATAGCAGCATCCACAAGGATGCTTTCAGTGCATTAAGCTTCAGCAGCTCCAGCTGCTTAAAACTAGGCAGCTCCAGCTTTTGCCCAAGCATCCTGCCTTTAGCTTTTCTTGATCCTCATAAAGAACTTTATAGAGCAGACTGAACTAGACTTTTACTGCTATGGAAAAATGTAAGCAGGCATGTCTTTGCATAGTGGGGACCAAATAAAGATTTTGAGAGCAAAGTAAATTTCCATAAATCTTTGCAGTTCTTAACATTATTTGTTGCACAAAGAAAGTAGGAGTGTGTTTCTTCCTATGAGTTAGGAAGGAAATTGTGCTTATGAATATGCAGCAGCCTGTTTAATGGTGCATCACACAATGGGTCAAGGACAGAAAATGCTTGGTTGAAAAGTAAGGTTGAAGTAATGAAGAATAGCGTTGCTACATGCAACCTTATTTTGCATTTGAATGCAAGCTACCTGCCTCTGGCTGCAAGTGAGAAACAAAAACATCTGTCACCCTCTTAGAGGGTGCCAGCCTGCCTAGCACAGGGATATTGTGGCAAAGGAGCTGACAGTTCCAGGGAGGTAGCAGGGTCTAGACTAGTAAAAGTCAAAGTGCTGCATATTGTTCAAGAACAAAAGGCCCTCAAGATACAGGTTTCTTCCGCAGGTCGGTATATCCATAGATAAGCTTTCTCTGTGACTCTTCTAAGAGCCAGACGACTCAAAACAGCATTCTCCACTGCACACAAAAAGTGTTGGGAGAAATTATTTTCGAAGTTGGAAAGCAAGTCATATAGGAGGTGTTTCTCAGACTGCTACTTCTGTCAGTCAAGTCACTTCATCTCACAGGGCCCCAGTTTCTTGCTCTATGAAGAGAATAATCTGTCAGGTTCCTCTGTGAGGCGCTTTCAAATTTGCCCGTATATATCTTATAAAATAATGACCCCTAGTTGTCCTTCCTTAAGGAATAGATTAGTGGGCTATTTAATTCATGTCAGACCTGTTATTGAGACAAAGAATTTATTTATTACAGGTGATCATAAGATGCCTGTTGGGAGAGAGCCCGGGTAAAACCATGGAGAGCTCTAGGACCTCTGACTGATTCTCAAAGAAGTCATCTCATTGTGTGCTAG
>NW_008659754.1:0-8416 GCF_000695815.1 Acanthisitta chloris | reverse complement strand
AGGGTTTGTTCAAATGGCTGTGATGATTGTGGAGACTTATGCAGGTAGTCAAGATACAGCTTCATAAACATCTGCTGTAAAGTATTTTCAGAGTGAAACTCATGTTTTCAATGTGGTGGGATTTTTATAAGGTCTTGGTTTTATTTTTTTTTCTAATGCAAACAGTTCTCTGTAGCAGTATTTTATTTTTGTTATCAACCTTGAGTCTATTTTTAGCTCTCTCTATATGCATGCAGGCTCATGAATATCTTAAATGTCACATATAAATGGAGTCATTTTTCCCATCATACTGATAGCACAGCTGGTGGCAATCATTCCAGCTTCAAGCTAGCGAAGGTCAGCATAGCTAAAAGTTCTAAGGATGAGTTTATTAGAGAAAGATTCATGGCAACAGTCAAAGCTTTGCAGAGACTATAGATCACTGGACCTCTTGTGAATTTTTGTTTATTGGAATAGTTTTCCTGTCTATTAATTCTGATTCTTATATCAGTTTCCTGTGTGTGCTGTTTCCTCATAGCCTATCTCAAAATTTTTCAATAAACCTGGGGTTTCTTTGCAGAGTTACCTTGCTAACACCTCTAAATTAAAGTCAAATAGTCTCTGGCAAACAGGAGGAACAGTTAGGAGAAGCTTAATAGCAGTATTCAATAATCACATTCATGTGTGGCTTTTAGTTGGTTTTATCTCTTCTTGTGAAATACAACTTTTCACAGCTCCTGAAGTGTCCTTCAGCATGATACAGCACAATATAATAACAACACTTACTAGATGTAATTAAAAATTCACAATTCTGAAGTCAAACCTCCTGCAGAAAGATTGCCTACCACTTCTAGAGACTTATTAGATACTTACAACAGCAAGCAGTCTGTTAGCTAGTACAGACTGCTGGGAAAGAACTGGAATCCTAAGCCAGTTACTGCCTCAGACCAGGGTTCATTAACCTGTCAGTGACTTAGCTGGCTTTGCTAACATGACACTCTCCCAGTTCACAAGCACACACAGATTTGTGGATATGACAAGTACTATAATGGCCTCTCTGCCTACCCAGCACCCCTTCTCAAGTTCTGGGCCCTCTTACCTGCCCCACAGATCCAGCTTGGTGCTTACAGCAGACACACAACACTGACACTCTCATCGCAGAGGCATCCCACACTCACAGGTCGTTCTAATACCAGCATAACCTCTCCACCCACTAAATAGTCCACCCTAGAACTGACAGTCCCCTGCTCATCAGCTGATCAGCTTGAAGATTGCCAGCAAATACACACACTCCCTGTAATGCCCCAGTCTGCTTGGTGGGTTGAGGGGAAGGTAATTTTGAATTACTCTGGGCAGTGCGTGGGAGAAAAAAAAACAATTCTCAGAAGGTTCAAAAAGAAGTAATTCTTACTTAGGAACTTTGGGTAGCCCATTTGGAATAAAACATTTGGCAAAAGGAAAATCAGTAAACTTCACAACATTCAAACATTCTGCGCAAACTTTAACTCAGCATACCTAGAGAGAACAAAGTCCTTAGCCAGGCACTGATCATGGCACTTAGCAGTACTTAAGAGGATACTGCTCAGTGGGGCTTGTAACTTAATGTGTTGCAAAGGAGAAAAGAACAGAGAAAAAGAGAAAAGTAGATGAGAAAGAGAAGTAGATAGTCTCCACTCGTGGGATCCAGCGTGGCTTCATCAGCTTCCAGCCCAGGGCAGTGGACACACCGCATGGTACGCGTCTCGCTGTCCTTTTATCTGTTCCCTTCACTCAGGGCCTGTCCCAGCATGAGGTCACACTTGCACCTGTGCTTTAGGCAGAGCTAGGAGCTTTGACATCATGTCGGGGCTTGCATCAAGCCCACGTGGTCGACCACCACCATCTCAAGGCTCACATCAGAGCCACGTGGTCACCAAGGCCATTTCAGCGCAGACCAGCAGTTACTTTTTAAGGCTCAAGGGGCTGAGGAGGGATAAGCATGCTGCCCCACCTATGCAGATCTCAACCTCTTCCCCCCACCGTTTTCCTAGCTGGTTGTTTTGAGCCAGACAACTTTTCCTCTGGTCCCTGACACTCCCCATGCACAGCAGGTTCAGAGAAGGTGAAAACACTTACCCATTCCAGCAGCTGGCACCAGGCACATGGGCTCTGACCTGTACCTATCATTTCAGCAATGATAATTGCTCAGATTTGAATCTGATTATCTCCTTCCATTTACTTATTTTCACAGCTGAGAAAATAAATATTCTCACACTCCACATGTCCACACATGACCATCTCATTTATAAGCTTTTCTGTCTACCCTGGCCTTCTGCCCCATCCTCCTGCATGTCCCTGTATGTCCCTGTACAACTTCATTACCTCCCCCTGCTGGATATCACAGAATCATAGAATGGTTTGGGTTGGAAGGAACCTTAAAGATCACCCACTTCTAACCCCAGCCCCAGAGACAGAGACACCTTCCACTAGAACAGGTTGCTCAAAGCCTCATCTAACCTGGCCTTGAACAATTAAAGGGATGGGCCACCCACAGGTTCTCTGGGCACTATGCCAGTGCCTCACCAACTGTACAGTAAATAATTTCTTCTTAATACCTAATCTAAATCTACTAATGACTCCCTGATGATTCACATACTTATCAGTTGCAAACCCCAATATTCCCATCCTAGGTATGTAACTGCCCATAAGCCATCAATTAGTGAAGTTAGCAAGGTTCATTTCTTGCAAGTGTCTTATTGTTTGGGTTCTTTTTCAGATCTATGTCCCATTATGTTTGCTTATTGTTTCGCTTTTCCTCATCATCCCAATGAGAAGTCTTCAATCAGATGCCTTGCTGGTATAAGATTTTTAGCTCCAATTCTTTCCTTATCAATCAGTGCAACTGAGAAAGTTTCTTTTGGGCATTTGTCTTTGTTCATACCAGTTGATCAGGACTTCTGTCTGTAACTGTTTGTCCTCTTTCCTGTCACCCTAATTTTGCAAAGCCACTTGTTGGAAAATCTTCAAGGAATAAAGATTTTCACACTTCATATATTCTTTCAGTGTTGTATAGAAGTTGTTTCCAATAGAGTTGTCAGATAAATGGAATAATTAAAAAGTAGGCATTCCAGTTATACAGCTGGCCCACCAGGTAGGTTAGATTGTGGCTTAGCTTGCACAGGTCTCAGATTTCCAGTCTTCCCTACTATGTGACTATATGGTTGAGGTTTTTTCCACGAATGAAATTATTGAACAAATTCAGTCCCACAGCAAATGTTGCTTAGCTATATTTTTATTCCAATTCAGGATAGAATAAACTGATATTTGAAAACTTGTTATTGTTCCAGAGAGTTGAGAAGTTCATTTGCTAGCCTACTCATCTTGATGGCCTTCATAGACACTTGGAAAAGTGCTAACTGTGGTATGAAACGCTACATGCTAAAGAATTATTTGCTTGTCATTGTATGCTTTTTTGCCACAGACAAAATCTCACAGCCATCAGAAAACTCTAGACTTTTCAGTGTAACCTCACTGAAAATATGCAAATGAAAAGTATTCAAGAAAATATCCATCAAGGACAGGAAAAATGGCTGTGTATTGCCATATCAGGCAGATTGATGGCTGAAGGAGGAATTAGGATTCTAACTAAGCACCTTAATAAATTGAGCTGAATTAGATGAAAAATTCTCAGTTGTTAAGCATCATGACACTTCTAATGCAATAAAATATTAAGAAGAGAAAAATAATGATCTATTCCATATTCTTCAGTTACCTCTCAGGGTAATGATCAGAAACTCATTGTGAAAAGAGGGAATGACCTTTTTAGCAGAAAAAAATGCCAGGGGGCTTCTAGTACACATATTAGTCTTTCTGTTCCCAAAAAGCTTTGTATGACTTAATACTATAATACTACAGCAGCTTTGGAACAAAGACTACTTCTTTCCACTGGATGTCCCATAGCCTTCATGGAAGTTGTTTAATTAGTGGGCATTAAGGATATATTTTTCCCTTCCCCTGCATCAACATCCTTCTCTTCATATATAACTGTAGTATTCATGCAGCTTTTACAGGGAGACACCCACTGGACAGTTTGAACAACATTTCTAATTTGTGTATGATTAATCATTTTCAAAGGAACTCTGATGGGCTCAAAGGCCTCCCCATGCCTTTGACTACCAGCTTCTATGGAACTAGAATGACAGGGATATCCACATGGAATGAAGATTTGAAGATTGTACCTGGCTCCTTACACTGCATTTCTTCAAAGTATCTCAGGACAATATTTAGAGAGTTACATGTGGCCCTTCTGCCAATCCCATCTCTATACACAGATGCAACTATAAAACCTGGCTTCTCCCATGAACAAGACTGAGAATGCAGTGATTCATGGTGTACAGTTGCCATGTGGACCCACAGCATATAATAAGAACACAAATGACAATGCTTTAGTTTGGGAAAGCACAAGTTCTCTGTATTCAAATACTTTGAATCAACCAAAACCTTAGGGCAGATGTCAGCTTCTAAACATTCAGGAACTAGTGGAATTAAACTGCTTCTTTCCAACCCTCTAATTTTCATAGATATTTTGTGGGGAATACAGATTTTGAAAATAAATGTCAGCAGAGCCTTTTCTTCAGTACAAGGCATCTGTATTTTGAAAGATCCTTTTATCTTGGTATATCTTCTTTAGGCATAGCTACAATGACCAGTGTAATAAAAATGATGTCTCTTGGTCTCTGCATCCTCATTTGTCTCTTTCTCTCTTATCCCAAACCTGTGCAGGCCTTCAGAATGGACCTGAACAGCATTTCATCAATCAAAAAATGGCTTCTCTCTTTCCCAAATATTTGTTTTCCTCTTTTCTTTACATTTTCCTTTTTTTTTCTTTCATTTTTCTTCTCTTTGGAGTAGCAAAATGAAAACTGTAGAAAACTGCAACAAAATTCCTGACAATGAAAAGTGCCACTGCTTTTCAAACCCCTAAATCAAAAATGTTATTGAAATACCTGAAATGCTTCATTAAAAAAAAAGTTTACATTTCCATAGGGCTTTCAGTCCAGAAGGAGCACTGACCAGTAGGTGGGAATCTTAATAGATATTATAAATGTTATTTAGATATTATAAATAGACATTAGGAAAAAGCCTTTTTACTGTGAGGATGGTGAGACACATGCGGGTTGCTCAGGGAGGTAGTGGCTGCCCCAACCCTGGCAGTGTTCAAAGCCAGGTTGGATAAGGCCTTGAGCAACCTGGTCTAGTGGGAGGTGTCCCTGTCCGTGGCAGGGGGGGTTGGGACTAGATAATCTATAAAGTTCATTCCAACCATGAAAATTCTATGATTCTATGATCTTCGTATGTTACACCATGTATCTGATCCTCCGCATACCTGACACTCTACAGGTGGTCCCTATTCTTGTTCTCTCTGTCCCTCCCATTTACATGCAGTAGTGCTTTTATTCCTGTGGGATATTTTGTCCAAATGATGTTTTGGAGCTTCTAAATCCATCTGCTGGTTGCCTCCAGATCTATGGAGTTCTATCATCGTATACGCAACCTGGGACATCATTATGATCTCCAGTAGTTGACTGACACTAGACCAATTCAATCAGATTTTGTACTGATTTTATTAGAATGTAACTGATACAGAGAAGTGCATTTAGATTCCCAAATCATGCCTGCTTGAAGCCTGTGTGGTATCTGGTTCTGGTATTTCCAGAGCAGCTTCTGTCAGCCTACCCAGAATATTCCTTCATGTTAGATTTCTGCCTTTTCAGTAATATTTAGATTTGGTTTTAAAGGTTATTCATTTTCTAGACATTCCAGTTGCCCTCCATTACATTTTAATGGATTATTGAAAATAACAGGTCCAGGTGTCATTGTACCCTCTATTTGTGAGCACTTAGAGTCTCCTTAGGGATATTCTTTATGCAAATGACAATCTTTTTTTCATTTGGCTTTTATTGCTCAATTTCTCCCTGATGAGATGAAACTTTTTTTTATGATTGCTTTGGGATACTTTTTAACATTTTTTCTGTAAAGGTTTATAATTTTGTGGCTCATTCAGTGAAATGGAGGAAAAAGTGTTTTATTTTCTAAATGAGGACACAGATCCTTTTAACTTCAGCTCATCTTGTACAGATTTGTGATATTTCATAAAAATTTGAATTATTTCCTCTATAGGACTATTTCTTCTAATAACTGAAGATAGGTAGAAAAATACCATTTATATTTTTGTCTTTTACTCTCACAAAATAAAACACCCAGAGAAACATTTTTATTGACTGAAAGCAAAGGCTAACTTAGAAAACAGGTGCTCCTGCCCCTATACTCAGCCCTAGTGAGGCATGTCTGGAGTGCTGTGTCCAGTTCTGGGCTCCTCAGTACAAGAGAGACATGGAGATCCTGAAGCAATTCTGGAAAGGGGCAACAAAGGTGTTGAGGGGACTGGAGCACCTATCTTTTAGGAAAGGCTGAAGGAGCTGGGCCTGTTCAGCATCAAGTAAAGACAACTGAAAGGTGACCTCATTAATGTATACAAATAGCTGAAGGGAAGGGTGTCAAGAGAATGACACCAGGTTCTTCTCAGTGGTGCCAAGCAATAGGACAAGAGGCAATGGGCAGAAACTGATGCATGGCAAGTTTCAGTGAACATGAGGAAGAACTTCTTTACGGTGTGAGCAACTACACACACGAACAGATTGCTCAGAGAGGTTGCAGAATCTCCTTCACCGGAGATATTCAAGAGCTGTTTGAATGCAATTCTGTGCCATGTGCTCTAGAATGACCCTGCTTGAGCAGGGAGGTTGGATCATATGACCTGCTGTAGTTCCTTCCAGTCTTAGCCAATCTGTGAGCCTGTGATTCTGTGATACATTTTTTTTTACAATTCTTTGTTGTTGACAAAACCATTAGTTAAAATAACTTGCTTTTTCCTTTTTTTTTTAACCTAAGCACATTCTCTGTCCATTCCTTATGCTTTTCCTATTTCTTGTTACATTCTGTCCTCTATCCATTTCTCATATGCTCTCTGATATCTTTCTGTTGACATGCAGATTAACAAAATATTTATTACTCCAAAGGAAGTGCTTTCCCATCTACCTTATGTGGTATGCTTTTTCCCTCAGTTTTTCACGTATTTGCAGTAGCCCATGAGTTAGAGCCATTCTTGACCATTCTAGCACAGTGAAAGAAGGAAAGAAAGTGTTATGAGATGAACTGGGTAATGCATAAGCCTCCCAAGGTCTGAGAGAAGGAGTAAAAGTGCTGGGGAGACCGCAGTCAGTGATCACTTCTCAAGGGAGGATACATTCAGAAAAATGCACTGAGCAAAGAATCTAAAGGTGTCAGTTCCTGGTGAGCCATGCCAGGGACCCTCTCCGGTGTGTAGGTTGAGATGGGTGTTCAGGTGAACTTTGACTGGATTTCAGGAAGAGGTGGGTCAGAAAATTGAGGTGTTTGACTGACACTGAGTCTTTCCTGTTAAGAAGGACCAAAATTGTTCTGTAACCTGTGACCCAGCTTGGTACTGATTTCATCAGTAGTTGCCTTTCCTAATATAGGGGCAGTGGTGTCTTCCTGTTCTCCATATAGGTGTCTCAGGGATTCACAATTGTGAGTACAGCATGGAAAGCATTCAGCCACATCTGTTGGTCAAAGAAATCAGCAATATTTAATTTCTATACAGATAGGTTCAATTAGCAGTGTTCTGAGAAATAAATGTATTTTTATTTTGGTTTACTTTGGGATTTGATTTATAGCTATCCTTTTTATATAACTGTGTTGCTTTGGACTGGGGTAGAGTTAACTTTCTTCACAGTGACTAGTACAGGACTATGTTTTGGATTTGTGCTGAGCACAGGGCTGAAAACAACATTTTTGTTACTGCTGAGCAGTTACACAGAGCCAAGGCCTCTTCTGCATTCCATACTGCCACACTGACAAGGGAGTTGGGGATGCATGGGAGCTTGATAGCAGACACAACCAGGACAGGTGACTCAAAGTGACCAAGGGGATATTTCATACCATATGGCATCATGCTCAATGTATAAGGAGGGAGGAGAAAGAAGGAAGTGGGAGACCTTCGGGGTGATGGCATTTTGTCTTCCCAAGTAACCATTATGCGTGCTGGGGGCCTGTTCTCCTGGAGAGGGCTGGACACCTCCTGCCCATGGGAAACAGTGAATTAATTCATTGTTTTGCTTTCCTTGTGTGTGACTTTTGCTTTCCCTATCCTAGAAAACTGTCTTTATCTCAGCTCATGAGTTTTTATAGCTTTCATCATGCTGATTCTCTTCCCTATCCCACTGGTGGGGGAGTGAGTGGCTGCATAGTGTTTAGCTGCAGAAATTTGTCTTTATTATTTTTAAATATTACATATGATCAATCAAAAATTAAAGATTTTCCTTTCCTTCAACAGAGGATATAAAATCCTCTTTTTATCTGTTAGAACCACAGTTAT
>NW_008659753.1:0-13483 GCF_000695815.1 Acanthisitta chloris | reverse complement strand
AGAAAGTTAACTCTACTTCAGCTTAAAACCAGCACACTAAGGAACCTGAATGTGTGTAAGTCCTTGGGACCTGATGAGATACATCCACAGAGGGAACTGGCAGATGAAGTTGCTAGGTCACTATCCATCGTTTTTGAAGAATTGTAGCGGTAAGGTCAGTTCCTTGAGGACTAGAAAAAGGGAAATATAACTCCCATTTTTAAAAAGGGGAAAACGGAAGACATGGGGAACTACAGACTGGTCAGTCTCACCTTTGTACAAGACAAGATCATAGGGCAGATTCTCCTGAAAACTGTGCTAAGGCACATGGAAAACAAAGAGGTGATTGGTAAGAGCCAAAATGGCTTTACAAAGGGGAAATCATGCCTGATGGTTTTGGTGTTCTTCTATGGTGGGGTTACAACTCTGGTGAATAGGGGCACAGCAAATGATGTTGCCTACTTGGATTTATGTAAAGTGTTTGACACCATCCCACACAATATCCCTGTATCTAAATTGGAGAGACATGGATTTGATGTGTGGGCTGCTCAGTGGATAAAGAACTGTCTGGATGGTCACACGTAAAGAGTTGTAGTCAATGGCTCATTGTCCACATGGAGACAAGTGATGAATGACATCCGTCAGGGGTTGGTACTGGGGCCAACACTATTTACCATCTTTGTCAGTGACATGCACTGTGGGATTGAGTGCACTCAGCAAGATCACTGGTGACACTAAGCTGTGTGGTGTAGTCTATATGCTGGTGGAAAGGGACGCCATCCAGAGGGACCTTGACAGACTTACGAGGTAGGCAAATGCCAAATTTGTAAAGCTGAACAAAGCAAAGTGCAGGGTCCTACACCTGGGTCACAGCAACCCCAGGCACACTTACAGACTTGGCAGAGAAATGGTGGAGAGCAGCCCTGAGGAGCACTTTGGGGTGATGATTAATGAAAAACTCCACACAAGCCAGCACTGTGCACTTGCAGCCCTGAAAGCCAACCCAAATTATATCAAAAGGAGTGTGGTCAGCAGGCTGAAGGAAGTGATTCTGGCCCTCTAGTCTGCTCTTGTGAGACCCCACATGTAGCAGTGTGTATGGTTCTGGTATCCCCAAAGTAAGAAGGACATGGAACTGTTGGAGCAAGTCCAGAGAAGCAGAAAGGAGGACTGGAGCACCTTCCCAATGAAGACAGGCTGAGACAGTTAGGGCTGTTCAGCCTGGAGAAGACACGGTTTTGTGGGGACCTCATAGCAACCTTCCAGTATTTTAAGGGGGCCTACAGGGAAGCCAGAGAAGGATTCTTCCTTAGGAACTCTAGTGACAGGACAATGAATAACTGGTATAAATTGAAAGAGAGGAAATTTAGATTAGATATTAGGAAGAAGTTTTTTCCTGTGAGGGTAGTAAGACACTGGCACAAGTTGCCAAGGGAGACAGTGGATGCCCCAACCCTGGCAGTGATCAAAGACAGATTGGATAAAACCTTGGGCAGCCTAGTCTAGTGGGAGGTGCCCCTGCATAGGACAAAGCCAGCTGGCACTAGAGTATCTCTAAGGTCCATTCCAATCCCTTAACATTCTATGGGTCAAGGTCAATTTTGTAAGGTTCAACAAGGCACGACCACATCAGTAAAGTTGACTAACTGTATTACACCTGTTCCCAAGAGGAAGAAAAGACTGGTATTAGCTGTAGGATATTTCCTTCTAAAGGGAACAGAGGGCCCAATATACTGACCAGACCCAACCCATAGGGAGGTCTGTTGCTTTCCCATGGCCTGGTTTAAGGGTGTCACCAGGAAGCTTCCAACCCTGGTGCAGCCCACAGGCTACTACCCATTACTGATCTTCCATGTAGGTAGTGAGAAAAAGGCAACACACAGTCTGAGGGTCAAAAAAGTATTTCTGTGCCTTGGGACATTTGGTAAGAGAATCTGGGGCACAAGTTATTTTCTCCTCCATACTTTCAGTTCAAAGTAACAATATTGAAAGAAACAGACGGACCGAGTCTGTTAAAACATGGCTCTGCAGCAGGTGTTACCATCAAAATTTGAGTTTTTTTGACAATATTATGACTCTTGCAGTGTCAGTCATTCTGGCATCAGACGGGACTCACCTTTCTCAGTGAGGATGGAGGGTCTTTTTCTGGGAAGTGGCAAAACTCATTGGCAGGGTTTTAAATTAGATTTGATGGGGGTGGGGGACAATATCAGTTTTGTTCCTGACAGACTGTGGGATAGTACGAAAAAGTTAGAAGGACAGGATACTTGTGAGAGCCCTCTGCAGGCTACTCTGAGATGTACTATCTACACTGGAGCACACCTGCAGTCTTACAGAGATGAGGCAGGGACTCCCGAGATAATAGAAGCCAACAGGGAAACATCAGAGAAACACCCCGGTAGCAAAAGAAGGCTTAAGAAGGAATACCTCAATCAAGGGTAAAAGGGCAGACTAGTAAGGCAGACATTGTTGTAGGTGTGTGCTACAGGACACCTGAACAAGAAGAGGAAGTGGATGAGGCCTTTTACAGGCAACTATAAGTAGTCTCAAACTTACAGGTTCTGTTTCTTTTTGGAGACTTTAACTATGCTTAAATCTGCTGGAGAAGCTATCCAGCAAAGCACAAACTGCCCTGGAGGTTCCTGAAAAGCATTGATGATAACTTCTTTTCACAGGTAGTGGAGGTTCCCGCAAGGAATGGCATACTGCTCAACCTTATACTAACCAACAAGGAAGGCCTTGTTGGAGAAGTGAAGGCTGGGGGCAACTTTGGCTGTAATGACCATGAGATTGCACAGTACAGTGACTTGGATGAGGGGCTAGAGTGCCTTGTCAGCAAACTCAGTGATGATACAAAACTGGGAGGAGGGGTCAATACCTCAGAGGGCTGTGCTATCTGTCAGAAGGATCTCAAAAGGCTGGAGAGATGAGCAGAGAAGAACCAACTGAAATTCAACAAGGGCAAATGCAGGGTCCTCCTGCTACTAGGAATAACCTCTAGTATTGGTACAGGTTTGACAGTGACCTGATGGAAAGTAGTTCTGTGGAGAAGGACTCCTGGTGGACAACAAACTATTCGTGAAGCAGTAGTGTGCCCTTGTGGCCAGGAAGGTCAATGGAATCCTGGGATGCATTAGAAAGACTATTTCCTGCAGGTCTATGGGAGGTGGTCCTGTCCCTCTACTCAGCCCTGGTGAGGTCATATCTGGAGTATTGAGTCAAATTCTGGGCTCCTCAGTATAGGAGAGACATGGAGCTCTTCCAGCAGGTCCAGTGGAGGGCAACAAAGATGATTAAGGGACTGGACCATCTCTCTTATGAGGAAAGGCTGAGGTAGTTGGGTTTGTTCAGCCTCAAGAAAAGATGTCTGAGAGGGCATCACACTAATGGAGGGGTGCCAATCAGATGAAACCAAGCTCTTCTCAGTGGTGCCAGCCAATAAGACAGGAGGCAATGGCAAAAACTGATGCACAGGAAGTTCCACCTAAATATGAGGAAGAAATTCTTTACTATGCAAGCGACCATGCACTGGAGCAGATAGTCCAGAGAGGCTGTGGAGTTTCCTTCATGGGAGATGTTCAAGAACCATCTGGGCACAATCCTGTGCCATGTGCTCTAGGATGACCCTGCTTAAGCAGGGAGGTTGGCCCAGATGACCCATTGTGGTCCCTTTCAACCTGACTGATTCTGTGATTCTGAAGGTGAAGTGTCATGTCCAGTACCATGCACTGGAGCAGATAGTCCAGAGAGGCTGTGGAGTTTCCTTCATGGGAGATGTTCAAGAACCATCTGGGCACAATCCTGTGCCATGTGCTCTAGGATGACCCTGCTTAAGCAGGGAGGTTGGCCCAGATGACCCATTGTGGTCCCTTTCAACCTGACTGATTCTGTGATTCTGAAGGTGAAGTGTCATGTCCAGTCTTTGAGTCACAACAACCCCATGCTACAGGCTTGGGAATATAAATTCTGTTACTGAAGTATATCAATATTTGCTTACATTCTGAATTTGAAACAAATTAGAATATTTAGCAAAATTAAAGATCAAAATCATAGCGAAAATATTTCACTTCAAGTAAAGTACAGTTGTCTGAATATGAGCCAATAGTTTGCAGAGGTGCCCAAGAGGGCCAGCATCATCTTGGCTTGTATCAGAAATAGTGTGGCCAGAAGGACTAGGGAAGTGAACATTCCACCTGTACTCAGCATTGGTGAGGCTGCATCTTGAAACCTGTGTCCACTTCTGGGCCCCTCACTACAAGAAAGACATTGAGGCGCTGAAGCTTGTCCAGAGAAAGTCAGCAAAGCTGGTAAAGGGTCTGGAGCATAAGTCTTATGAGGAACAGCTGAGGCAAATGGGACTGTTTAGCCTGCAGAAAAGAAGGCTCATGGGAGACCTTATCACTCTCTACAACTACCTGAAAGGCAGTTGTAGCCAGGTGAGAATGGATCTTTTCTCCCAAGTAACAGGAGGCAGGACCAGAAGAAAAGGCCAAAAGGTTTAGAATGGATATTAGGAGAAAATTCTTCACTGAAAAGGTGGTCAGACATTGAAACAGGGTGCCCCAGAAAGTGTTGAAATTGCCCAGAAGCATTCAAAAAACTTGTAGATATGTCACTTAGGAACATAGTTTGGTGACTTGGCACTGTTACGGTAACAGTTGGATATGATGATCTTAGAGGTGTTTTCCAAACTTAACTGTTCCACAAGCCTATGATTATAAGGTGGCATTTAGCCAGCATGCAGGGAAGGTTCTGGTGTTTTGACAAAGCTAAATGAGTAGGTTTGCAGTCCTGTTCAAGCTCAGTCTACGGTGGCTGGAACTGACACAAGGGAAAGGAAAATAGGAAGAAACTGTTAGAAGAGGCAGGCAGGCAGGAAAAACAACATCTACATAAACAATACACAGGAACAAAATGGCTTTCCATTCCAGCTGATGTGAATTATCTTCATTTTTTTCCTTTCTTGATTTATCAGCATGAGCATGTCATATGGAGGGATAGCAATGACATGTTCCTTGAAGGTGGGGATTTGAAATTGACTCAGATAGAACTACATTTCTTTTTTTTTTCAATGGGAGATTTAGTTTCAGTCTCCTAATCCATGCGTCTTCCACAAACCATTAGCCTGCTACAGCTCGCAAACCATAGTTCATTTAAAATCATATTACTCCTCTACTCCTTCTGTTTATAAGCAAAATACCCAAGTTTGTGTTCTAAACTATTAAGTGATCATTCCACTCAATATACTGAAATTCATGGTATTGCACTTGTTTTTGGTGACATAAGTTATTCTTCCTAGGTCTTTGAAATATTCATATTTCATTCAGTCCTTATTTCCTGCATTTATCAAAAAAAGTCAGTCACCTTGGTTCTGCAGTTCTTTAAGCGGTATAGGAGTGACACATGCTGGATACACATGCTTGCCATAAACAACCTTGTGGTTGTTTTTTTTTTGCAGATGGCCTGCCCCAAATGCCCTTGAGCCAACAACAAAAGTAGAAACAGCACATGTCATTCAGTATAACCACCTGGCATCTTTACCTCCTCCATCCTTCTCTAGAAACTAGGTTTACAGGATTCATAGCAACCAGCCTGAGAAGCAAGTCAGGAGTTATCTCTGTGTATCTGCCTATCATGGTCATGGAGCTGCAGTGCAGCTACAAGTTTTGCCTAGTGGGAAGATTCTAATTGTACTCTCCCCATATCATTATAAGAAGAATAAAATCATCTGTCTTCCTAAAGTTTGTCTCACATCTGGGGAGACTGGGCCAGGTCTATCAATTCTGTGAGTTCTTCCCAAGATGTTATTCATTTTGCAACACCTTTGATTTTTGTGTTGGGTACAGGGTCAGTGCAACATATTCTGGTATTCTTGTATTCAGTAATAAAGTCTGCAGCCTACTGTTTTCATTCCCCCTTCTCAGCTAAGCTTCACACTGACCTTTATTGGAGAAGTGTAAAAGCTCACCTTTCACCAATTAACCGAAGTTACATTTTATCACCCATATCAGGAGGCAAGAACCAAAGACTTTCACACATCTGACTCTTCTGCATGGGAGAATGTGAAGTAAAAAAGGAAATACAGGAAAACACCAAAAAAACTGAATGAGCAGGTTGTCTTCTGCCACTAGAAATCCCTGTTTGATTTGTCCATTCCTTCACAGAAGTAACCTTTCAATAATTTAATGTCTTTGACATCCTTGCAGAGATACAACAATAGAATTAAGAAGCATTTAACATTTTTCTAGTGACTTCTTTTCTTGGCAAGATTGCAGCAAGCTCAAAATTAGATGACACTGTGAATTTCTTCTCATTAGATTATTTTTAAAGTATTTTTAATAGGACTCAGAAATGGTAACATTCCTATTAACCCATTCTAATTAACAGATATAAAAATGTTAATATTGTGATATTCCTTGAAGGCCAGAACAAAATTATAAAAGACATTTTGTTATAGAATGACATTAAAATATCTTATAATAATTCTAGAAAACCTGAGCCTTTTTGGCACTAACGAGAAAAAGATGAATGGTTGGGGGTAAGGAGTTGCCCTCTAAATTAAAAGAATGCATTATTTGTACTCTAATGAGAACATGAAAAATGGAAGAGGAACAAATATATGCTTTAAAGTCCATCGAACTCTTCTGGAAACTTACAGAACTTGTAGATGAATATATATAGAATATATTTCTTATACTACTAATGAAATTCCATAGATTGCTAACTACATATTCAGTACCTTCTATGAGGTCAGCCTTTGGTCTTGCAGCATGTCTAGGAGAACAATGGGAAAGGATCCAATTAAATAGGACAAAAATAAGACTGGCTTTTAAACATATATAAAAGGTGGCTGGTAACAGGTAGATATTGGGGTTTTCTACTTCCACACTCATACTGTTTACCCGATAATTATCCAGGAATATTCCAACCATCCTGGTGTTGGGTAAAGGACAATACAGTGCATAACAGTTCAGTACTGTCCAGTTTCTTTCAGATATTCCACCCTAAAGGGTTTAATGCATAATACAATATTTACTGATTTAAATTTATTTGAAACTATGTGGTAAATTAATTTAGCAGGGTGATACAGCAACACTTTTAAATCAGGGTACATGAACAAATTACGTTTATAAATGAGCAGCAATTTTGATACACAGTTGACTCATATGAAACATGATTTTTATTACTGGTCTGTATAATATGCTCTCAGGAAGACATTTATACTCTTTTGACTAACTCAGATACAGACAGCTACACACTGAGTTGGTACATTCAGTTGATAATAACTGGTTTATTCTTTCACCTGATGCAACTGGCTGATCTGCTCAGCTAATGCACAGCCACTAAAAAAAAAAGCTAATACTTTCATCCCAGAGTACTGAAGGAGCAGGTGCATATTATGGCAAAACCATCTGTACTTTGCACTGGTGAGGCCACACCTTGTGTACTGTGTCCAGTCAAGGAAGACATCGAGGTGCTGAGGCCTGTCCAGAGAAGGGCAATAGAGCCGAGGAAGGGTCTAGAGAATAAGTCATATGAGGAGTAGCTGAGGGAGTCAGAGTTGTGTCACCTGGAAAAAAGGAGGCTCAGGGGAGGCTTTATTATGCTCTACAACTCCTTGAATGTTGAAACTTTACATTCAGAAAGGTAAAATCCTGTTTAACTAATTTGATATTCTGCTCTGATAAAGCCACTCACATCGTGGGTGAAGGGAAGGTGGTAAATGCAGTTTTCCTGGATTTTAGTAAGGCTTTTGTTACTGTTCCTCACAACATTCTTCTGAAGAAGTTGTCCAGGTATGGAATAAGCAGGTTCATGATGGTGGGTGAAGAACTGGCTGAAGGACAGTGCTAAAAATTTTGTAGTGGACAGGACTACATCTGGCTGGTGACTGGGCAACAGCAGTGTTCCCCAGAGCTCAATTCTAGTGCCAATTCTCTTAAATATTTTAACACATATTTTATATATTTACATAGATTTATTAACTACTTAGATGAAGAAGTTGAAGGTGGCATTAACAAGCTTGTTGTTGATACCAAACTGGGAGGGGCTGTTGACTCTCTTGAGGGTTGAGAGGCCTTGCAGGGGGGTCTAGATAGATTGAAGCATTCGGCAATCACCATCAGTATGAAATTCAACAAGTCCAAGTGCTGGATTCTGCACCTGGGACGGAGTGGTTCTGGATATAAGTATGAACTAGGAGAGGAGTGGCTGGAGATCAGCCCTGCTGAAAAAGATCTGGGGGTGCTGATGAACCTCAGGGTCTGTATAAGTCAGCAGTGTGCCTGGGCAGCCAGCCAAGAGGGCAAACTTCATCGTGGATGGCATCAAACATAGCATGACCAGCCACATCAAAAGATGTATTCAGCATTGGTGCCACCTCAGCTTGACTGCTGTGTGCAGTATTGGGGCCCACAATCTAGGAAGGATATGAAGGCCCCTGAATGTGTTCAGAGGCATGACTGATGCAAGGGCTAGAAGGGGAAGTGGAAAGGGAGGTGTGGAACTTCTCTGTGGGATTCAGTGACAGGACAAATAGGAATGGTTCACAACGGTGTTAGAGGAGGTTTAGGCTAGACATTAGGAAGCATTTCTTTGCTAAGAGGGTCATCAAACACTGAAACAGGCTTCCTGGAGAGGTGGTCAATACCTCAGACTTGTCAGAGTTTAAGAGACATTTGGACAATGCCTTTAATAATATGCTTTAACCTAGTCAGTCCTGAATTGTTTAGGCAGTTGGACTAGATGAAAGGGTTTAGTTCTATTCTATTCTATTCTATTCTATTCTATTCTATTCTATTCTATTCTATTCTATTCTATTCTATGCTATCCTATCCATGTTTACCCAGAACAAAGGCCATCCTCCAGTTCCCTTTGATTCTTTGCAATACTGTGGTTAGTCACTCCCTGTAGCCTTCCCCAAGTTTTATAAGAACCTCACCCTTACCCCTCTTCTCTGGAGTCTTTTCATGTGGTGCATTGGTAGGTGAGACAGGGCATGGAGGATTTGTTTCAAGACATATGTTTACCCAGAAACTCTAGTTTCTCCATCCATTTGTTTGGTTCTTCACTCTTGTGTGAATTCACTGTCTACGGAATGCCTGAGGGTCATGGGGGCAATATGCTGTCCTGCCATTCAAATTGTAAGGATGAACAGGAGAAATAACTATGGTGCTCTGCATGGAAGAGCAGGCTGTGAGTCTGCTTCCCACCCTACTGTTGTCACCTCGACACCAAGTAACCTTTACCTTTTAACTGAATATTTTCAGCTTTTTTTGGCCAGACACACTCTTTTCATTCTTTCTCTAGATCCCCTTGGAGACGAACTTCCTTGTATTTTCCTGTCTCATTCTGCCACTCTATAACCTTGCATTTTACCCTTCTTCCCCAAAATTAGAGTGAAAATCTGTATGTTCATTTCTCCTTTATCTAGTTACATACATTTCATGATACACATATTTTTTAGCTTTGACTCTAGTCAGTTTTGTCGGAGACAGAACAAAACTAAGTCACATCTAGAAACAGCTCTCCATAAAACATCAGACCATCATTCTCACCCTCCTACTTTCACTTCTTTCAGGTCACTCTTTCTGGCTGCTAAAAGAAGAAAATCTGTGAGAGATTTTAGAAAAGATACTTTTCTTGTTCATCTAAAGAAAATTCAGAAATCCAATTCATACACTTGCAACCCTGTCAGCTGACTGCAAAGTGATAGTATATTTTGCTCATTGTCGTGGTTTAACCCCAGGCAGCAGCCAAGAACCACGCAGCTGCTCACACTCCCTCCTCCCCCGTCTTCCCCCCCAACCCGGAGGAATGGGGAGGAGGAAAAATAAAGTAGAATATGTAGGTTGAGGTAAGAACAGTTTAATAATAATGAAGAGCAGAATGAGCTAAAATGCTAATGGATAATGAAAAGAACAAAAATCAGTGATGCACCATGATACAATTGCTCAGCACCCGCGGACTGGCGCAACCCTGTCCCTCCCTCCAGATCGGCCCCTTCCTGCTTATATACTGGGCATGATGTGCCATGGTGTGGAACATCCCATTGGCTAGTTCAGGTCACCTTTCCCAGTTATGCTTCCTCCCAGTTTCTTTTGTACCTTCTTACTGGCAGAGCATAAGACACAAGAAAGAAAATGTCCTTGATTTAGGATAAACACAACTTAGCAGAAACCAAAACATCAGTGTACTATCAACAGTATTATCACTCTGAATCCAAAACACTGCACTACACTAGCTACTGAGAAAATTAACTCCATCCTGGCTAAAACCAGCACACTCATGATTAACCTTTTATAAGAAATAGTAATTACAATTCTGTTCATCAATAAAACATATTGCACTCAGCAGTGATGGAAATAGTAGTTTACTGTCCATTTTTGTGATGGGGAGTTTCAGTATCAAGAGCAATTAAACTGCACATCACAGCTGCATCAGTGAAGCTTACACAGAGGACTAAATGAATTATCATAGGTGCTTGTTGTCCGAATGTTGGGCATGTCTTACTGTAGGCTTCCACTACAACTGAACTTATATCACGAGCTCCAGACAGAGCAGAGTTCTTGAAGTATGTTGCTTGCTGCAGACTTTCTTCTTTCCTTCCTTGCTTCCACAGATGATGTCCTAAAACCACTGGATGTCCCCTGTATCAAATATTTCAGAGCTTAACACCCAAATCAGAATTTAGGAAGCTGTCTCTCTGCTAATCTAAAGATCAATACATTTTTTGTCTGATGCCAGATTTACACACCAGAAAAGATTTTAGCTTTGACTTTAGTTCATGGCCGCTTCAGGAAGAGACTAATTAAAGATTTGTCTGTAGGTTGGTTTTCTGTAAGGATATGAACTGTCTATTTATTTTGATGTACAACTACAAGCAAACACACTTTCAGATGTAAGAAAGGATCTGACAGCCTGAATTCACAGCCCTTTTAGAAAACTGATTCAGCTTCTTAAAAATAGATTTAGTGAACGTATGAAAACTGGTTAATTATTTAAAATAGTATATATAGCAGATGAGAATAACTTAAAATATTTCTGAAAACATACTGCTGTTCATAAACATCTATGCATCCTGCTGACTACAGTATGTTGAAAATTCAAGCAAATGTGAATCATCTTTAACATTGACACAGTGCATTTGAGGCTGCAAAGTAAACAAAAAGGAAGATAATTTTCTCTAAATTTCCTAAAATATTAGTTATGCAAGAATGGTTCTGGTGAAAGAAGGTGGGTCTTGATTTCTCCTTCACTGTCATAGCTCAAAGAACAGTAACATGTTAAAGCAACAGGATTCTCTTAGCAAGTTGAAAATTTCCACACTGTTCTTCTGACTTCTGAAAGACAGCTCACCATCTAGGCAAAGGTACCATTTTAGCATGGTTTCTTTTCTGGTTGTCTCGTAGGCAGCCAGCATCTCTGGACAAAATACGGGATGCTTGTGAAGACACTAGTGGGGCTACCACCACGTTCTAATACACCAGGATTTCAACCCTCTTTCTCAGTCTTCTGTTTATAAAATGAATAGTAAGACCATCATTATCACAGCTGCAGGAGGTCTGATCTTGGCAAGAGACACTTATAACCACTCTTGCAAAAGTCTTTAGGCCTACAATATCCGGAAAGGGCTGTGCGCCTTTCCCCACCACTTCTCATGTGGTGTGTGAAATTCAAACAGCAGTTAAATCACTTTGAGGTTACATAGACACTATTGTCTTGATATCTAATTAATTCCTATAACCATTATGTACTTTCAAAGAGGGAGCATAATGCTTATGTAACAGGATAAAGTTGAAGAAAACAAGATGAATTACTATTAAATCACAATAAATCACATTGTATTTGAAAGAGTCGAAGTGCTGAAAAAAGATATGTGCATATATGATGTGTACTCAGTAATTTCCTCAAGAAAAAGAGATCTTGTTTTCCAAACCCCTTTAAAATTGAATTAATGAGCATGCTGGAAAACCAGACTCCATATTCAAATAAAAATTATATGTTCATTGTCTACTTTCATTTTTCAAGTTTAAAAAAATGTATTTTTTTTTCCAAGCAGTATTAGGTGAGCTCTTCAAATGATGTTTCACATTTCTGTTTTAGTTCAATGAGAGCAACTTTTAGATTCATAGAAAAAGTGAAAGAAGGAACAAAGCAATCCTTCAGACAGGATCAAAAATGAGACCCATATAAATAGTTTTGAAATAATACTATTTTTTTTGCTAAAAATAGTCACATGAAATGAATACCATAATATTTATGAATTATCTCAAGGACTAGTAGGTATTTCACCGTTTAAGTAGAATCCACAAATTATTTTCTGATTGCTATTAATTCTGATTAAAAGTAAAGAGTTATCAATGAAGTTCAACAGGCTACATCTGTGTGGGTTTTACTTCCTGTCCTAATTTTTAGGCATATTTTTCTGTCAGAAAATATTTTTCCCTCCTACTTCATTCAACCAGGAAGGAAAAAGGAATCAGTATCAACAAACCATATGTGCAATTAAATGCAGACAATGAAAATTCAGCAGTTTGTTGCTTCTCAGAACCCTTGTGAATAACTTTGTTTGTCTGATAGAAATGTGTCCTGTATATAAATGCATAAACAAGAGAATCCAATATAAATGCTCTAGTACTATGAAGGATTGAACAACTATTGGGAAATATTCCAAGGGCATTTTCAGTCTCTCTCTCTTCAAGAGAAAGTGATATAGAGAAGGGAGAATACTTAGGTTATTCTGCAGTTGAAGTAAAAGAGGAAGAGGACATCAGATTTGCAGTTCCTACAATGCCACCTAAATACTTTTTTAGCTGAGATTTACATGTAATTTAGTGGTAGGTGTTCAAGGGTGATAAACTTAAATTTCTCATTAAAGCATTTAATGTACTTGTCTTTGGTGATATCACAACAACGGAGTTGTTCCAGTTTTGATAAGTCTGGAAAAATTAGATATTTCTTTTTATTAACTAGTCTTGTAGTCAAATTGTCTAATACATATTCTCTGGCTCACTACAGTTTAATGGCATGCAGTTAAAGCAGTAAAACTTTGGGGATTTTTTCTTCTTTCCCATCAAACTGGTTACAAATGCTTCATGACAAATTTTGCTATAGAATTTCCTGCTGTAGAATGTTAGTAAACCCAATAAATGATGCCACTTAACTCACTGAACTTTCTGTCCAGCTTTCAAATTCTTTAAGCTAGTATCACAGAATCACAGAATCACAGAATCAACTGGGTTGGAAAAGACCTTAAAGACCATTGAGTCCAACCCTACCATCATTACTCAGCCGTGGCACTAAGTGCCACATCCAGTCTCATCCTGAAAACCTCCAGGGATGGTGAATCCACCACCCCCCTGGGCAGCCCATTCCAATGCCTGATCACTCCCTCTGTAAAAAATCTCTTCCTAATATCCAACCTAAACCTAAACCTTCCCTGGCAGAGCTGGAGTCCATGCTCTCTTGTCCTACGACTGGTTGCCTGTGAGAAGAGACCAAC